>NC_079438.1:27887337-27895806 GCF_903798145.1 Danio aesculapii | reverse complement strand
ACATAATTATGTATGTACTGTTATTGTAAAGTGTTGCCAGTGTTGGGCAGTAGCATCGTTACAAGTAGTGACGCTACCAGCTTAACAACATTTCTCAGTAGCGATAGCATAGCGGTGGCATTGCTACTTTCTAAATCAAATAGCTTTTCAGAAGCCAAGCTATTTTATTAGTCAAGTAGCGGAGTAGCGCCCACAAAGCTGACATTCACAGAGTTGTGAGGCCGGTGTCTAGCTGATGAAAGTAAATCCATATGATGGCGAGCATGATGATTTCTTCTTCTTCTTGTTTTACGGTGGTTGACAACAAACTTTTTGGTGCGTTACTGCCACCTCTGTTCGGTGACGTCGCCAACCAAATTAATCTAGCGCAAGAAACTTGCTTGATGGAAAGATGACTGAGGGAGAGGACTTATTTCTGAATTAGGATTTTTTGTGAGCATACCTCGAGAAGTACATGTTAGGATGCAATAACTTAATTTCTGATGCTGTTCTCATAAAATACTTTAGTAATTTAAAGTACTTCTATAAATTACTGCATTATGTCGTGTAATTTACAAAAGTTGTAAATATATTTATACAATATGCATAATGCTTATGTCAAAATATTGCCCATTACTATAAATTACTATAGTATTTTAAATGTGTAGCACCTGCACCTGAAAAAAATAATAAAATAAACCAAATCTTGTTTACCTAAAAATCAATACTAGCGTGATGGCAGTGCTTCAGCTTTTAGTGTCCTATGACAATCCATTGATTGGTTGTAGTGAAACTTGCAGTGAAATTGGTTGTAGTAAAACTTGCAGTTCCCCTTCCTGTCAAGCCTGGGACCTTATATAGACAGGTGTATGCCTTTTTAAATCATGCCCAAACAACTGAATTTACCACAGGTGAACTCCAATTAAGCTGCTGAAACATCTCAAAAATGATTAATGGAAACAGATTGTACCTAAACTCAATTTACAGCTTCACTGCAAAAGCTGTGAATACTTACAGTATCTACATGTGATTTTGCAAGTTTTTTATTTTGAATAAATTTCCAACAATTAAAAAAAAAAATTTCTCACATTGTCATTATGGGGTATTGTGTGTAGAATTTTGAGGAAATAAATAAATTTAATTAATTTTAAATTTAGTTTTAAAAATGTCGAAAAAATTAAGCGCTATTAAATATTTTCTGGATGCACTGTAAATTCAATAAATTTGTTGATCCTCCACCCCCACCTCAGAACAGTGAAGATGCTCGTTAAATGTCTTGAATGTAGCATTCAGAATCAGAATCAGAAAGAGCTTTATTGCCAGGTATGTTCACACATACGAGGAATTTGTTTTCGTGACAGAGCTTCTACAGTGCAACAGGATTACAGAGACAGGACAAAAAACAGATAATAAATATATATTTTTTTTAAATAGAAGTAGTGAGTGCAAATATACAGATTGACAAGTGTATGTACGTGTTTATTACTATATACAATGTTATATGTGCAGCTGTTATGTGCAAATTGGCATGTAAAGTGTGTTGTTAAATAAGTGTATATGTGTTTAAAAGTGTATGGCAAGTAGTGATGTTGGTTCCACAATTATTATCATCAAGTGTTCATGAGATGGATTGCCTGAGGGAAGAAACTGTTTCTGTGTCGGGCTGTTCTGGTGTGCAGTGCTCTGTAGCGTCGACCAGAAGGTAAAAGTTCAAAGAGGCAGTGTGCTGGGTGTGAGGGGTCCAAAGTGATTTTGCCAGCGTGATTCACCTCATCCGGGGCAATTCGCAGGACACCCATACTATCCTAATGGCTGTTATTGACGACGTTGCATCCTTACGTTTCAGCCTTAAAGCCAACAAATTAGTGAGTAGTTCTGCATTAAAATAATAAATTTGTTTGGTGTGATGGATCAGAAAGTTCTCCTTTTTTAAAAAAATTGCCTTACAATCAGATTTTAGGTTTCCTAAAATCCTGCTCTTTTGTTCTGAAAATCTTTCCTTTAAATTTTTCTCCATTATTTTAAATTTGTCTTCCTAACAATTTAATTATTTAGTTTACATTTATTTTCATATGAACCAAATTATATACAGTTTCCTTCCAGAAAACATTTGGTTGTTTCCCATAAAATCTGTAGATTAACATTTGAGCTAGAGTTTTCTGAAAGAAACATGGAAAAGAAACATCCCAAAATCCTAAATCATCTTTTGTGAGAAAGTGCTTTGAAAATTTTGAAAATCAAGTCAGTTGCGGGGCACCAGCGGCACCAAAATACAAAAGCCGGCTGTCAAAGTAGATTTGTCCACCAGCGGCAGCAAACTAGCGCAAACCGGGCGTCAGAGGCCGCCTGGAACACCAGCGGCACTAAACTAGCCCAAGCCGGGCGATTAAGGTCATTTGGTACACCAGCGGCAGCAAACTAGCGCAAACCGGGCGATAGAGGTCGTTTGGTACACCAACGGCACTAAACTAGCCCAAGCCGGGCGATAAAGGTCATTTGGTACACCAGCGGCAGCAAACTAGCGCAAGCCGGGCGATAAAGGTCATTTGGTACACCAGCGGCAGCAAACTAGCGCAAGCCGGGCGATTAAGGTCATTTGGTACACCAGCGGCAGCAAACTAGCGCAAACCGGGCGATAGAGGTCGTTTGGTACACCAACGGCAGCAAACGAGCGCAAACCGGGCGTCAAAGGTCGCCTGGAACACCAGCGGCAGCAAACTAGCCCAAGCCGGGCGATAAAAGTCGTTTGGTCCACCAGCGGCACTAAGCGCAAACCGGGGGTCAAAGGTCATTTGGTACACCAGCGGCACGCACTACCTGCGCGGTTGACCAACGGCACGAGAGTCTGGCGCGTGCGTTTTGCTAAAGTTAGTGCTCCCAGGCTTAATAGTGGGGTGCCCGGGCGCAGGTGGTGAACGGGTCCGTGGGGTGGGGGTGTCCCCCGGAGTCTGTAGCCCGGGGCGGGTCGGGGGTGGGTGGGCGTCCCCTCTTCTCCCGCGTTCTCCGGCCGGCCGGCTCGCCTCCACCCGCTTGGGGCTTGGGGCTCTGGGGTTAGGGGCTCTGGGGCTTGGGGCTCTGGGGCTCTGGGCCTTAGGGGCTCTGGGGTTAGGGGCTCTGGGGCTCTGGGCCTTAGGGGCTCTGGGGTTAGGGGCTCTGGGGCTTTGGGCTCTGGGGCTTGGGGCTCTGGGTTAGGGGCTTTGGGCTCTGGGGCTCTGGGCCTTAGGGCTCTGGGGTTAGGGGCTCTGGGGCTTGGGGCTCTGGGTCTTGGGGGCTCTGGGGTTAGGGGCTCTGGGGCTTTGGGCTCTGGGGCTCTGGGCCTTAGGGGCTCTGGGCCTTAGGGGCTCTGGGGCTCTGGGCCTTAGGGGCTCTGGGGTTAGGGGCTCTGGGGCTTTGGGCTCTGGGTCTTGGGGGCTCTGGGGTTAGGGGCTCTGGGGCTTTGGGCTCTGGGGCTCTGGGCCTTAGGGGCTCTGGGGTTAGGGGCTCTGGGGCTTGGGGCTCTGGGTCTTGGGGGCTCTGGGGTTAGGGGCTCTGGGGCTTTGGGCTCTGGGGCTCTGGGCCTTAGGGGCTCTGGGCCTTAGGGGCTCTGGGGTTAGGGGCTCTGGGGCTTGGGGCTCTGGGGCTCTGGGCCTTAGGGGCTCTGGGGCTTGGGGCTCTGGGGCTTGGGGCTCTGGGGCTCTGGGCCTTAGGGGCTCTGGGGCTTGGGGCTCTGGGGCTCTGGGCCTTAGGGGCTCTGGGGCTTGGGGCTCTGGGGCTCTGGGCCTTAGGGGCTCTGGGGCTTGGGGCTCTGGGGCTTTGGGCTCTGGGGCTTGGGGGCTCTGGGGTTAGGGGCTCTGGGGCTTTGGGCTCTGGGGCTCTGGGCCTTAGGGGCTCTGGGGCTTGGGGCTCTGGGGCTTTGGGCTCTGGGGCTTGGGGGCTCTGGGGTTAGGGGCTCTGGGGCTTTGGGCTCTGGGGCTCTGGGCCTTAGGGGCTCTGGGGTTAGGGGCTCTGGGGCTTGGGGCTCTGGGCCTTAGGGGCTCTGGGGCTTGGGGCTCTGGGGCTCTGGGCCTTAGGGGCTCTGGGGCTTTGGGCTCTGGGGCTCTGGGCCTTAGGGGCTTTGGGCCTTGGGGCTTGGGGCTTGGGGCTCTGGGGCTTGGGGGCTTGGGGCTCTGGGGCTTGGGGGCTTGGGGCTTGGGGCTCTGGGGCTCTGGGCCTTAGGGGCTTTGGGCCTTGGGGCTTGGGGCTCTGGGGCTTGGGGGCTCTGGGCCTTAGGGCTTGGGGCTCTGGGGCTTGGGAGCTTGGGGCTTGGGGCTCTGGGGCTCTGGGCCTTAGGGGCTTGGGGCCTTGGGGCTGGGGGCTCTGGGGCTTGGGGGCTCTGGGCCTTAGGGCTTGGGGCTCTGGGGCTTGGGGCTTGGGGCTTGGGGCTCTGGGGCTCTGGGCCTTAGGGGCTTTGGGCCTTGGGCCTTGGGGCTTGGGGCTCTGGGGCTTGGGGGCTTGGGGCTCTGGGGCTTGGGGGCTTGGGGCTCTGGGGCTCTGGGCCTTAGGGGCTTTGGGCCTTGGGGCTGGGGGCTCTGGGGCTTGGGGGCTCTGGGCCTTAGGGGCTTTGGGCCTTGGGGCTGGGGGCTCTGGGGCTTGGGGGCTTGGGGCTTGGGGCTTGGGGCTCTGGGCCTTAGGGGCTTTGGGCCTTGGGGCTTGGGGCTCTGGGGCTTGGGGGCTTGGGGCTTGGGGCTCTGGGGCTCTGGGCCTTAGGGGCTTTGGGCCTTGGGGCTTGGGGCTTGGGGCTCTGGGGCTTGGGGGCTTGGGGCTCTGGGCCTTAGGGGCTTTGGGCCTTGGGGCTTGGGGCTCTGGGGCTTGGGGGCTTGGGGCTCTGGGGCTCTGGGCCTTAGGGGCTTTGGGCCTTGGGGCTGGGGGCTCTGGGTCTTGGGGGCTCTGGGCCTTAGGGGCTTGGGGCTCTGGGGCTTGGGGGCTTGGGGCTTGGGGCTCTGGGGCTCTGGGCCTTAGGGGCTTTGGGCCTTGGGCCTTGGGCCTTGGGGCTTGGGGCTCTGGGCTTGGGGGCTTGGGCTCTGGGGCTTGGGGCTTGGGGCTCTGGGGCTCTGGGCCTTAGGGGCTTTGGGCCTTGGGGCTGGGGGCTGGGGCTCTGGGGCTTGGGGGCTCTGGGCCTTAGGGGCTTTGGGCCTTGGGGCTGGGGGCTCTGGGGCTTGGGGGCTTGGGGCTTGGGGCTTGGGGCTCTGGGCCTTAGGGGCTTTGGGCCTTGGGGCTTGGGGCTCTGGGGCTTGGGGGCTTGGGGCTTGGGGCTCTGGGGCTCTGGGCCTTAGGGGCTTTGGGCCTTGGGGCTTGGGGCTTGGGCTCTGGGGCTTGGGGGCTTGGGGCTCTGGGGCTCTGGGCCTTAGGGGCTTTGGGCCTTGGGGCTTGGGGCTTGGGGGCTTGGGGCTCTGGGGCTCTGGGCCTTAGGGGCTTTGGGCCTTGGGGCTGGGGGCTCTGGGTCTTGGGGGCTCTGGGCCTTAGGGGCTTTGGGCCTTGGGGCTGGGGGCTCTGGGGCTTGGGGGCTTGGGGCTTGGGGCTCTGGGGCTCTGGGCCTTAGGGGCTTTGGGCCTTGGGGCTTGGGGGCTTGGGGCTTGGGGCCTTAGGGGCTTTGGGCCTTGGGGCTTGGGGCTCTGGGCCTTAGGGGCTTTGGGCCTTGGGGGTTAGGGGCTGTGGAGCTTGTGGCTTAGGGGCTGTGGGGCTTTGGGGCTCAGGGGGTGTGGGGCTTGGGGCTTAGGGGCTGGGGGGCTTGTGGCTTAGGGGCCGGGGGGGCCTATGGGCTTTGGGGCTTGGGGCTTGGGGGTTAGGGGCTGTGGAGCTTGTGGCTTAGGGGCTGTGGGGCTTTGGGGCTCAGGGGGTGTGGGGCTTGGGGCTTAGGGGCTGGGGGGCTTGTGGCTTAGGGGCCGGGGGGGCCTATGGGCTTTGGGGCTTGGGGCTTGGGGGATTGGGGGCTGTGGAGCTTGTGGCTTAGGGGCTGTGGGGCTTTGGGGCTCAGGGGGTGTGGGGCTTGGGGCTTAGGGGCTGGGGGGCTTGTGGCTTAGGGGCCGGGGGGGCCTATGGGCTTTGGGGCTTGGGGCTTGGGGGTTAGGGGCTGTGGAGCTTGTGGCTTAGGGGCTGTGGGGCTTAGGGGCTGTGGGGCTTATGGGCTTTGGGGCGTGGGGCTTAGATCCACCTCCAGACCCACTGGCCGGAGAGTTCAAAGTCAATTGTGGGTAACCAGCAGCACCGCTCCGGCTGGCGGAGGTAGAGTTAGCCGGGGGAAACCATCGGCACCTGTTTCGGCAAAGCTAGCCGGGGGTCACCAACGGCACATGTTTCGGCAAAGGACAAGCAAGAAAACAGTAGTCTTCCCGACATCCATGGCACCCGAACTCAGGTCCACAGCCGAGAAGGACGTGACTCTTTGGGCTTCTCCGGCCCGGAGGCCAGGGCACCCTTCAGTGGTTGTCGCTGACCTGCCGTCGAGTTTACGGGAAACGTCCATTTTTGTGTACTTAGGTTTTGAGCGCTTAACTTTCCTTCCACAACCTGACCGATGGGAAACGTACGAGATGCCCCAGGGGCAGGCCCCTCGCCCGGTCCTCTGACAAGGGGAACCGCTGTGGGTGTGGTGGTTCCTCCTCGCTCAGGGCATTCGATGTAGAGCAGGAGGGGCGGTCTCCGCGCGGAGGCCGACCTCCCCCTCCTTGTCTCTCGCTCTTTGGGAGGTTCAGACGGCCCGTCTATCTCAGTATGCCCCTTGACCGTCGGATCATCCCGTGGGTCGGTGTCTGCCGCGGCGCCCTCCGGTCAGTCGGCGCCCTCCCTTCCCCTTCCCCTTCCCCTCCAGGGTTTATCACCGTTTGTCTTCGCGCCGTCTTCTCCTACTTGAAAGGCGGTGTCAGGGTCGGGAGGTGTGAAACCCATCGGGGGGGGGGGGGGGGGGGGTGGTGAGTTGATGGAGGGGACCGGAGGTGACCGCTTGGCGACTGCGCGTGACGTTTGACACGCGAGCTTGATCTGATGTGAAACGCATTTCCCTGCGTGATGCCCTCGACAGAGCGGCCACAAGCCGCCCTCCTGCATGGCAGTTGGTGGCAGGAACGAATCCCCAAGGGTTAGTGGGCGGCCCTGTTAACCCCTGTCCTTAAGGCTTAACCCACCTGCGGGAGTTGTAACCTGGTTGATCCTGCCAGTATTATATGCTTGTCTCAAAGATTAAGCCATGCAAGTCTAAGTGCACATGGTCGGTACAGTGAAACTGCGAATGGTTCATTAAATCAGTTATGGCTCCTTTGCTCGCTCCACTCAGTTACTTGGATAACTGTGGCAATTCCAGAGCTAATACATGCCAACGAGCGCCGACCCGGTCCCCCCGGGGGCCGGGGACGCGTGCATTTATCAGATCCAAAACCCATCCGGGTGTGCTGGCAGTGGAGAGGGGGGGCCTAGCACCTTCCCGCCGCCGTCCGCCCCCGGCCTCGCTTTGGTGACTCTAGATAACCTCGGGCCGATCGCGCGCCCCCGCGCAGGTGACGGTTCATTCGAATGTCTGACCTATCAACTTTCGATGGTAGGTCTGTCGCCTACCACGGTGACAACGGATAACGGGGAATCAGGGTTCGATTCCGGAGAGGGAGCCTGAGAAACAATGGCTACCACATCCAAGGAAGGCAGCAGGCGCGTAAATTACCCATTTCCAACACGGAGAGGTAGTGACGAAAAATAACAATGCAGGTCTCTTTCGAGGCCCTGCAATTGGAATGAGCGCATCTCAAACCCTTCGGGCGAGGATCCATTGGAGGGCAAGTCTGGTGCCAGCAGCCGCGGTAATTCCAGCTCCAATAGCGTATGCTAAAGTTGCTGCAGTTAAAAAGCTCGTAGTTGGATCTCGGGGAGTGGCATCGACGGTGCCGCCGCGAGGCGAGTGACTGCCGGGTCTGGACCCCTAGTCCTCCCGGTGCCCCCCGGATGCCCTTGAGTGGGTGTCCTCGGCTTGGGGCCCGGAGCGTTTACTTTGAAAAAATTAGAGTGTTCAAAGCAGGGCAGGTGCCTCGCCCCATTGAATACCCCAGCTAGGAATAATGGAATAGGACCCCGGTTCTATTTTCTGTGGGTTTCCGGAACCCGGGGCCATGATCAAGAGGGACGGCCGGGGGCATTCGTCTTGCGCCGCTAGAGGTGAAATTCTTGGACCGGCGCAAGACGGACCGAAGCGAAAGCGTTTGCCAAGAATGTTTTCATTAATCAAGGACGAAAGTTGGAGGTTCGAGGACGATCAGATACCGTCGTAGTTCCGACCGTAAACGATGCCGACCCGCGATCCAGCGGCGTTTATTTACCATGACCCGCCGGGCAGCGTTGCGGGAAACCACGAGTTTCTGGGCTCCGGGGGGAGTATGGTTGCAAAGCTGAAACTTAAAGGAATTGATGGAAGGGCACCACCAGGAGTGGAGCCTGCGGCTTAATTTGACTCAACACGGGAAACCTCACCCGGCTTGGACACGGAAAGGA
>NC_079438.1:27864837-27882337 GCF_903798145.1 Danio aesculapii | reverse complement strand
AACTTTGTTAGAGTGCGAGTGGGCCCCGGGTCGTCAATGGGGGCGCCAGAGAATCAGAAGGCAAGCCAAGAGGCGTGTCGCCGCTGAACTAACGCCTACATGAGAGTCACTGCCATGCGGGAACCAAATCAGAGGGGCGGCAGGTCTGTCCTGATGGCTCTTCTGGACACCAAGTGAGTTTGTGCCGACATTGCAACAAACGGGCTCTGAAAAACGAGCCTATGAAAGACCTCAGTAGGGAGGAATCGCTGATTCTGCAGCCAGTGCGAGCCCGAACCTTAGGCTGTAGAGAACTGCCCGGTCGGGGGCGGAGACCGTGGCGATGCCGCAAAGCTTAAAACCTGAGCGGCATGGCGACACTCCGCCCCACCCGACAATGAATATTGCGGACGATCTGGAGGCCCTGAGGAGCTCGCGGAGCCTTAAAGGAGAAGCCCGACGCTTACTCCCGATATTGCATCCGGGATCTTCCTCCTCTTGGCAGCCGTGGGAGATCAAAGACACGGATGAGGTAAGCGCCCCGGCCGTCCACGCAAACTCCTCTAACTCGATACTGCTTTGTCTCAGTTCTCCAACAGGTCGACGAGATAGAGGGGGAGGACCACGCCGGGACCGCCGATCCGGTCAGCAGGTGGGGACGGAATCGAAGGACACGAGAAGGGCACGCAGGACAGAGGGAATCCCGCCATGCATTTCTTGCCGACTATGTAGCGAGGTGAGTATGCTGGAGTATCTCAACTAGAGATAGTCGGGGCAGGTGGACGGCCGCCTTTGGCGGCCGGTCGCCTCGCCTTAGTAGCATGAGAGATGGGCTCTCTTAAAACCCAGAAAGTCGGCGCCCCGTGGCACGTCCCAGGCGACGTGCCACGCTCAATAACAGAGGGTGAGGTGCCGTCGAGACAAGTAGCCAAATGCCTCGTCATCTAATTAGTGACGCGCATGAATGGATGAACGAGATTCCCACTGTCCCTACCTGCTATCTAGCGAAACCACAGCCAAGAGAACGGGCTTGGCAGAATCAGCGGGGAAAGAAGATCCTGTTGAGCTTGACTCCATAGCTGATCGGCGACTCGAGTCGCCGATCAGCTAGTGGCCTGTCACCGATTGGTAAATCGCCCCCTGGGCTCGCCGGTGGTGTTTTTTTTGCACCCTTTTCACTTGTGCCCTGCTATGCTCCTCGTAAGGCTCGACATTGCATGATGTTTTCGGCATTTTTGTCATTTTTTCCGTTTCGTCAACCCATGGGACGCCCGGAATCTTCTCTCGCTGCCTGGCGGACGATCCCGGCTTTGCACGCGTGCCGCGATGTTCCGTTTCGTTTCCTTTACGTCTCAGATGCGCGCCCGCACCGCCTTTGTTACGAATTTATGTTTTTTCACCTTTTTGACCTTTTGTCATGAGGCTGGGCCGCGACCCGTGGGAGGGGCTTAGCGCAGAAGGCCCAAAATTTCCAAATGTTTGTTTTTGGTCAAGAGGCTTTGTTTCTCATAGCTTTCTTGGTCTTCTGCATGCTTTTCACGTTTTCTTCATCTTGGGTGGCCCATCGGTCACATGGCCCGCGGCCGAGAACAAGGAAAATGCCGAATTTTATGAATGTCACGGTTATGACGGCCTTATGATCTCAGGCTCACGCCGCATGCCGCGTTCAGCCCCGCCGCGCCCCCGTCACTGATTCCTAATGGCCTCCTTAGCCCATGGGATAACCTGGCTGGGGTGCAATGTGGTGAAGGCCGTGCAAAATTTTTTATTTTTTTCATATGCGCGAGACTGAGCTCCTCAGATGCGCGACTGTACCGTTTTGGTACCGCGAGTTGCGCTTCTCACTGCTTTGCATCCTCTGGTTAGCCAATGGGTTGAAAAGGCCTCCAGAGGAGCAGAAAGGGGTGAGAAAAGCACAACATTTTTTAATTTTTGAAAATATGCACGCCTGAATTCGTCAGACGCGCGACTGTCCAGTTTTGGCACTGCGCGTTGCGCATCTCACTGCTTCGCGTCTTCTGGGTAAACCCATGGGTTGACAGGGCCTCCAGAGGAGCAAAAAAGAGTGAGAAAAGCACACAATTTGTAAAATTTTACAAATGTGCATGCTTGAATTTCTCATTACTAAGGGAATTCTCAAGCTACAATCAATAGCAGCTCGTATCAGCTGAAAGCACACATGGTCTTCTTTCCAATATGTCGATAAGAGTTATCTATGTATTGTTCCTGTACAAGTATTTAGGCAAATGTGCAAAATAATCATCATTAATATTATTTTATTTTTTATTTTTTGCTTTTAAACTTTAATAAGGCCGTATCCATGGGTGTTTCATGTCGAGCGGCACATTTTTGAACATAGTTAAGGGAAAGTTATTGTATGTGTTTATTTTCATATTCTAAAGATGCCATAGTACTCAGTGAGATGCACAGAACCCACAACTTTTAGCACTTTATTCAATATTTCTTCTCCTGATGATGACAAATGGAGGTTGGATTTGGGTTATTTGCCAAGTTGGATTCTGATTAAAGGCAGCAATGGTGCTGTGCTGACTTTTGGTCACTTTAACCTTGTGACTTTAATATTTCTGAACAAGATACAGCAGCCCATGTGGGCTCATTGGAAAGCTAAGAATGTGTGTTTTTTAATGATGCTGGTTATTCAAAAATAGCTTAAAGCTTCCCAGAGTTATTAATAAAATGCTACCATCAAACAGGCAGTTAGCACATGCACACAAAAAAAATTACTCAACTTTTAATACATATGCCCAACATGTGTGTGTTTGTTTCCATTTTCATATTTTAAAGGTGCCATAGTACTCAGTGAGATGCACAGAACCCACATCTTTTAGCACTTTATCCAATATTTCTTCTCCTGGTGATGACAAATGGAGGTTGGATTTGGGTTATTTGCCAAGTTGGGTTCTGATTAAAGGCAGCCATGGTGCTGTACTGACTTTTGGTCACTTTAACCTTGTGACCTTAATAGTTCTGAGCAAGATACAGTAACATATGTGGACTCATTGGAAAGCTGGAAATTTGTACTTTTAAATGATATGATATATTTGATTGTATCTTACAAATTTACTTAATTATTACATTAAATACAATACCTTTTACTTTTCAAAAGTTAGTCAGACTGCAAACCTATGATATTCCACTGGGTGGCGCAATGACACACAAGTTAAACAGGTAGAGGGGGATGGGGTGTGAGGAGACAATCAATATCAGCTCATATCAGCTGAAAGCACATGTGTTCTGCTTTCCAATAAGTCAATGAGATTTATCCATGTATTTTTCCTATATGAATTTAGGCAAATGTGTGAAATAATCATTATTATTATTATTATTATTATTATTTTGCTTTCAAACTTTAATAAGGCCGTATCCATGGGTGTATCATGTATCAAGATTTACAGTCGAGCTGCACATTTTAGAACATAGTTAAGTTATTAACTTAAAGTCATTTCAAAGTTGGATTCTGTTTTAATGCTACAATACTGGTGAGCAGACCTTTTTTTTTTTGAATTCTGAACAAAATACAGTTACACGTGGGCTCATTGGAAAGCTAAGAATAAGTGTTTTTTTATTTTTTTTAATTGATTTTAGTCATTTAAAAATAGCAAAAAAAAATTACCAGAGCTACATCAGACATGCACTCTCAGCACATGCACAAATAAACTGAATTAGGCAAATTTTAATTCATATGCAGAACATGTGTGTATTTTTTTCATTTTCAGAATCTATGATGCCAGTGAGCCAGTGATGCCAGTCAGTGAGATGCACAGAACCCACAACTTTTAGCACTTTATCCAGTATTTCCACTCCTGATGATGACAAATGGAGGTTGGATTTGGGTTATTTGTCAAGTTGGATTCTGATTAAAGGCATATTATATATATTTCTGAACAAGTAACCTACGTGGGTTCATTGGAAAGCTAAGAATGTGTTTTTTTAAATTATGTTAGTTATTTAAAAAAGCTTTAAAATTAAATTATAAATAATTACCATCAAATATTCATTCTCAGCACATGCACCAGAAAAAAACTCAATTTGCCAAATTTGTATACAGTAAGGTACAGTAACATATGTGGGCTCATTGGAAAGCTGGAAATTTGTACTTTTAAATGACATGATATATTTGATTGTATCTTACTAATTCACATAGTTATTACATTAAATACAATACCTTTTACTTTTCAAATGTTAGTCAGACTGCAAACCTATGAACTTCCATTAGATGGCGCACTGAGACACAGGTTAAACAGGTAAAGGGGGATGGGGTGTGAGGAGATTATGTTAATAGCTCACACACACACTCAAACACACACACACAGACTTTGTGTCTGGGGGGATGAGGAAGTCACTCTTATCTGCCTGTGTGAGCAGACTTTTCAGTCAGACTAAACTTGAACACAAACAATGTTTCTGACTTTTAATAAATGCTGTTTTAACTATAGTAAAAACCATACAGAAAAATACAGTTCTAGAACATTTACACAAGGGTTCTCTTTCTTTTCAAATCTCAAAAAGTGTGTCTCTTTACTGAAATCATTTATTTTTCCATTCAAATGTTGTCTTTTTACATGACATTTAATAGTCGAACACACACTCACACTAACATTTAGAACAGGGTTTGGAGACAAAACTGACAGTCTCCCACTGTGCTGTTGTTTCATGTTCTCAATAAACATTATCAAAAAATAGCCTGTGTCATCAAGTTCTGTTCCAGTATGTTCATGTTATGCCTTTTAAACTAAACAATAAAATTAAACACCATCCATCCATCAGCTCCATCTGTGACCTTTGACCTGTACAGTAAATGCTTAATACAGACCCAATGTTTGAGATATATTGAACAATCCTTCAAATTATTTATGTGATTTAAAAATGTGCCATCCTTTAAAAGAATAAATACACTTCATGGTTTAAAACATATGCAACCTCTTTGGATAAGTGGCTCTTCAGTGCTTTGCAGGGAACAAGCCTTTTTCAGGGACTTCCATGACCACAAATGCTGCCGGACGCACTGGCATCTTTTACAAGACTAAACTGTGTTCAGATGCAGACCTCTGTCCAAACAACAGCATATATTTTTCACATTATATGTTATTGTAGTGTACAGGTAAACTGCTGAGAAAGCTAAGAATAAGTGTTTAAAAAAATAATAATAATAAAATTATATTTGAGTCATTTAAAATAGCTAAAACATTGCCAGAACTATGAATACATTGCTACACCAAACATGCACTCTCAGCACATGCATTGAAAAAAACCTCAATTTGCCAAATTTTAATTCATATGCCCAACATGTGTGTATTTATTCTCATTTTCATATTTTAAAGGTGCCATAGTACTCAGTGAGATGCACAGAACCCACAACTTTTAGCACTTTATCCAGTATTTCCACTCCTGATGATGACAAATGGAGGTTGGATTTGGAATATTTGTCAAGTTGGATTCTGATTAAAGGCATATTATATATATTTCTGAACAAGTAACCTACGTGGGTTCATTGGAAAGCTAAGAATGTGTTTTTTTTTAAATTATGTTAGTTATTTAAAAAAGCTTTAAAATTAAATTATAAATAATTACCATCAAATATTCATTCTCAGCACATGCACCAGAAAAAAACTCAATTTGCCAAATTTGTATACAGTAAGGTACAGTAACATATGTGGGCTCATTGGAAAGCTGGAAATTTGTACTTTTAAATGACATGATATATTTGATTGTATCTTACTAATTCACATAGTTATTACATTAAATACAATACCTTTTACTTTTCAAATGTTAGTCAGACTGCAAACCTATGAACTTCCATTAGATGGCGCACTGAGACACAGGTTAAACAGGTAAAGGGGGATGGGGTGTGAGGAGATTATGTTAATAGCTCACACACACACACTCAAACACACACACACAGACTTTGTGTCTGGGGGGATGAGGAAGTCACTCTTATCTGCCTGTGTGAGCAGACTTTTCAGTCAGACTAAACTTGAACACAAACAATGTTTCTGACTTTTAATAAATGCTGTTTTAACTATAGTAAAAACCATACAGAAAAATACAGTTCTAGAACATTTACACAAGGGTTCTCTTTCTTTTCAAATCTCAAAAAGTCTGTCTCTTTACTGAAATCATTTATTTTTCCATTCAAATGTTGTCTTTTTACATGACATTTAATTGTCAAACACACACTCACACTAACATTTAGAACAGGGCTTGGAGACAAAACTGACAGTCTCCCACTGTGCTGTTGTTTTATGTTCTCAATAAACATTATCAAAAAATAGCCTGTGTCATCAAGTTCTGTTCCAGTATGTTCATGTTATGCCTTTTAAACTAAACAATAAAATTAAACACCATCCATCCATCAGCTCCATCTGTGACCTTTGACCTGTACAGTAAATGCTTAATACAGACCCAATGTTTGAGATATATTGAACAATCCTTCAAATTATTTATTTGCAACCTCTTTGGATAAGTGGCTCTTCAGTGCTTTGCAGGGAACAAGCCTTTTTCAGGGACTTCCATGACCACAAATGCTGCCGGACGCACTGGCATCTTTTACAAGACTAAACTGTGTTCAGATGCAGACCTCTGTCCAAACAACAGCATATATTTTTCACATTATATGTTATTGCAGTGTACAGGTAAACTGCTGAGAAAGCTAAGAATAAGTGTTTAAAAAAAATAAAATAAAATAAAATTATATTTGAGTCATTTAAAATAGCTAAAACATTGCCAGAACTATGAATACATTGCTACACCAAACATGCACTCTCAGCACATGCATTGAAAAAACCTCAATTTGCCAAACTTTAATTCATATGCCCAACATGTGTGTATTTATTCTCATTTTCATATTTTAAAGGTGCCATAGTACTCAGTGAGATGCACAGAACCCACAACTTTTAGCACTTTATCCAATATTTCCATTCCTGATGATGACAAATGGAGGTTGGATTTGGGTTATTTGTCAAGTTGGATTCTGATTAAAGGCAGCCATGGTGCTGTACTGACTTGTGGTCACTTTAACCTTGTGACCTTAATAGTTCTGAACAAGATACAGCAGCCCATGTGGGCTCATTGGAAAGCTAAGGATGTGTGTTTTTTAATGATGCTGGTTATTCAAAAATAGCTTAAAGCTTCTCATAGTTATTAATAAAATGCTACCATTAAACAGGCAGTTAGCACATGCACACAAAAAAATACTCTAATTTTAATTCATATGCCCAACATGTGTGTGTTTGTTTCCATTTTCATATTTTAAAGGTGCCATAGTACTCAGTGAGATGTACAGAACCCACAACTTTTAGCACTTTATCCAGTATTTCCATTCCTGATGATGACAAATGGAGGTTGGATTTGGGTTATTTGTCAAGTTGGATTCTGATTAAAGGCAGCCATGGTGCTGTACTGACTTTTGGTCACTTTAACCTTGTGACTTTAATATTTCTGAACAAGATACAGCAGCCTATGTGGGCTCATTGGAAAGCTAAGGATGTGTGTTTTTAATGATGCTGGTTATTCAAAAATAGCTTAAAGCTTCCCAGAGTTATTAGTAAAATGCTACCATTAAACAGGCAGTTAGCACATGCACACAAAAAAAATACTCAAATTTTAATTCATATGCCCAACATGTGTGTGTTTGCTAAAAGTTGTGGGTTCTGTGCATATCACTGAGTACTATGGCACCTTTAAAATATGAAAATGGAAACACTTTATCCAGTATTTCCATTCCTGATGATGACAAATGGAGGTTGGATTTGGGTTATTTGCCAAGTTGGATTCTGATTAAAGGCAGCCATGGTGCTGTACTGACTTGTGGTCACTTTAACCTTGTGACCTTAATAGTTCTGAACAAGATACAGCAGCCCATGTGGGCTCATTGGAAAGCTAAGGATGTGTGTTTTTTAATGATGCTGGTTATTCAAAAATAGCTTAAAGCTTCTCATAGTTATTAATAAAATGCTACCATTAAACAGGCAGTTAGCACATGCACACAAAAAAATACTCTAATTTTAATTCATATGCCCAACATGTGTGTGTTTGTTTCCATTTTCATATTTTAAAGGTGCCATAGTACTCAGTGAGATGTACAGAACCCACAACTTTTAGCACTTTATCCAGTATTTCCATTCCTGATGATGACAAATGGAGGTTGGATTTGGGTTATTTGTCAAGTTGGATTCTGATTAAAGGCAGCCATGGTGCTGTACTGACTTTTGGTCACTTTAACCTTGTGACTTTAATATTTCTGAACAAGATACAGCAGCCTATGTGGGCTCATTGGAAAGCTAAGGATGTGTGTTTTTAATGATGCTGGTTAATCAAAAATAGCTTAAAGCTTCCCAGAGTTATTAGTAAAATGCTACCATTAAACAGGCAGTTAGCACATGCACACAAAAAAAATACTCAAATTTTAATTCATATGCCCAACATGTGTGTGTTTGCTAAAAGTTGTGGGTTCTGTGCATATCACTGAGTACTATGGCACCTTTAAAATATGAAAATGGAAACACTTTATCCAGTATTTCCATTCCTGATGATGACAAATGGAGGTTGGATTTGGGTTATTTGCCAAGTTGGATTCTGATTAAAGGCAGCCATGGTGCTGTACTGACTTGTGGTCACTTTAACCTTGTGACCTTAATAGTTCTGAACAAGATACAGCAGCCCATGTGGGCTCATTGGAAAGCTAAGGATGTGTGTTTTTTAATGATGCTGGTTATTCAAAAATAGCTTAAAGCTTCTCATAGTTATTAATAAAATGCTACCATTAAACAGGCAGTTAGCACATGCACACAAAAAAATACTCTAATTTTAATTCATATGCCCAACATGTGTGTGTTTGTTTCCATTTTCATATTTTAAAGGTGCCATAGTACTCAGTGAGATGTACAGAACCCACAACTTTTAGCACTTTATCCAGTATTTCCATTCCTGATGATGACAAATGGAGGTTGGATTTGGGTTATTTGTCAAGTTGGATTCTGATTAAAGGCAGCCATGGTGCTGTACTGACTTTTGGTCACTTTAACCTTGTGACTTTAATATTTCTGAACAAGATACAGCAGCCTATGTGGGCTCATTGGAAAGCTAAGGATGTGTGTTTTTAATGATGCTGGTTATTCAAAAATAGCTTAAAGCTTCCCAGAGTTATTAGTAAAATGCTACCATTAAACAGGCAGTTAGCACATGCACACAAAAAAAATACTCAAATTTTAATTCATATGCCCAACATGTGTGTGTTTGTTTCCATTTTCATATTTTAAAGGTGCCATAGTACTCAGTGAGATGCACAGAACCCACAACTTTTAGCACTTTATCCAGTATTTCCATTCCTGATGATGACAAATGGAGGTTGGATTTGGGTTATTTGCCAAGTTGGATTCTTCAGCTTTCCAAAGATGTAAACCATGAAGCTGTATCTTGTTCCTATCTTTTGAAATTAATATTCAAATTGGGTCCAAATTTTGGTATTAAGACTGCATTTTTTTGGATGGTAGTAATTTATTCATAACTTTAAGAGATAGATTCCTATCTTTTGAAATCAATATTCAAATTGGGTCCATTTTCAGTGATTTACATGAAGCACATAATTGTACAGTAGTAAAATATTCATAACTCTGGCAGTTATTATGCTACAATGAATTAAATGACACCATTGTACTCCATGTACCTTCAGCTTTTCAAAGATGTAAACCATTAAGCTGTATCTTGTTCCTATCTTTTGAAATCCTGATTCAAATTGGGTCCATTTTCAGTGATTTACATGAAGCACATAATTGTACAGTAGTAAAATATTCATAACTCTGGCAGTTATTATGCTACAATGAATTAAATGACACCATTGTACTCTGTATGGCATGTACAATGTATGGCATGAAGCTGTATCTTGTTCCTATCTTTTGAAATTAATATTCAAATTGGATCCAAATTTGGGTATTAAGACTGCATTTTTTTGGATGGTAGTAATTTATTCATAACTTTAAGAGTTTTAATGGTACAATGACATAATGTACATCATTTTATTCCAATTTCCCTCAGCTTTCCGAAGATGTAAACCATTAAGCTGTATCTTGTTCCTATCTTTTGAAATCCTGATTCAAATTTGGGCCATTTTCAGTGATTTACATGAAGCACATAATTGTACAGTAGTAAAATATTCATAACTCTGGCAGTTATTATGCTACAATGAATTAAATGACACCATTGTACTCCAGGTACCCTCAGCTTTCCAACAATGTATGGTATGAAGCTGTATCTTGTTCCTATCTTTTGAAATTAATATTCAAATTGGGTCCAAATTTGGGTATTAAGACTGCATTTTTTGGATGGTAGTAATTTATTCATAACGTTAAGAGTTTTAATGGTATAATGACATAATGTACATCATTTGATTCCAATTTCCCTCAGCTTTCCAAAGATGTAAACCATTAAGCTGTATCTTGTTCCTATCTTTTGAAATTAATATTCAAATTGGGTCCATTTTCAGAGATTTACATGAAGCACATAATTGTACAGTAGTAAAATATTCATAACTCTGGCAGTTATTATGCTACAATGAATTAAATGACACCATTGTACTCCATGTACCTTCAGCTTTCCAAAGATGTAAACCATTAAGCTGTATCTTGTTCCTATCTTTTGAAATCCTGATTCAAATTGGGTCCATTTTCAGTGATTTACATGAAGCACATAAATGTACAGTAGTAAAATATTCATAACTCTGGCAGTTATTGTGCCAAAATGAATTAAATGACACCATTGTACTCCATGTACCCACAGCTTTCCAACAATGTATGGCATGAAGCTGTATCTTGTTCCTATCTTTTGAAATTAATATTCAAATTGGGTGCATTTTCAGTGATTTACATGAAGCACATAATTGTACAGTAGTAAAATATTCATAACTCTGGCAGTTATTATGCTACAATGAATTAAATGACACCATTGTACTCCATGTACCTTCAGCTTTCCAAAGATGTAAACCATGAAGCTGTATCTTGTTCCTATCTTTTGAAATCCTGATTCAAATTGGGTCCATTTTCAGTGATTTACATGAAGCACATAATTGTACAGTAGTAAAATATTCATAACTCTGGCAGTTATTATGCTACAATGAATTAAATGACACCATTGTACTCCATGTACCTTCAGCTTTTCAAAGATGTAAACCATTAAGCTGTATCTTGTTCCTATCTTTTGAAATCCTGATTCAAATTGGGTCCATTTTCAGTGATTTACATGAAGCACATAATTGTACAGTAGTAAAATATTCATAACTCTGGCAGTTATTATGCTACAATGAATTAAATGACACCATTGTACTCCATGTACCCTCAGCTTTCCAACAATGTATGGCATGAAGCTGTATCTTGTTCCTATCTTTTGAAATTAATATTCAAATTGGGTCCAAATTTGGGTATTAAGACTGCATTTTTTGGATGGTAGTAATTTATTCATAACTTTAAGAGATTTAATGGTACAATGACATAATGTACATCATTTTATTCCAATTTCCCTCAGCTTTCCAAAGATGTAAACCATTAAGCTGTATCTTGTTCCTATCTTTTGAAATTAATATTCAAATTGGGTCCAAATTTGGGTATTAAGACTGCATTTTTTGGATGGTAGTAATTTATTCATAACGTTAAGAGTTTTAATGGTATAATGACATAATGTACATCATTTTATTCCAATTTCCCTCAGCTTTCCAAAGATGTAAACCATTAAGCTGTATCTTGTTCCTATCTTTTGAAATCCTGATTCAAATTTGGGCCATTTTCAGTGATTTACATGAAGCACATAATTGTACAGTAGTAAAATATTCATAACTCTGGCAGTTATTATGCTACAATGAATTAAATGACACCATTGTACTCCATCTACCTTCAGCTTTTCAAAGATGTAAACCATTAAGCTGTATCTTGTTCCTATCTTTTGAAATCCTGATTCAAATTGGGTCCATTTTCAGTGATTTACATGAAGCACATAATTGTACAGTAGTAAAATATTCATAACTCTGGCAGTTATTATGCTACAATGAATTAAATGACACCATTGTACTCCATGTACCCTCAGCTTTCCAACAATGTATGGCATGAAGCTGTATCTTGTTCCTATCTTTTGAAATTAATATTCAAATTGGGTCCAAATTTGGGTATTAAGACTGCATTTTTTTGGATGGTAGTAATTTATTCATAACTTTAAGAGATTTAATGGTACAATGACATAATGTACATCATTTTATTCCAATTTCCCTCAGCTTTCCAAAGATGTAAACCATTAAGCTGTATCTTGTTCCTATCTTTTAAAATCCTGATTCAAATTGGGTCCATTTTCAGTGATTTACATGAAGCACATAATTGTACAGTAGTAAAATATTCATAACTCTGGCAGTTATTATGCTACAATGAATTAAATGACACCATTGTACTCCATGTACCCTCAGCTTTCCAAAGATGTAAACCATTAAGCTGTATCTTGTTCCTTTCTTTTGAAATTAATATTCAAATTGGGTCCAAATTTGGGTATTAAGACTGCATTTTTTCGGATGGTAGTAATTTATTCATAACTTTAAGAGTTTTAATGGTACAATGACATAATGTACATCATTTTATTCCAATTTCCCTCAGCTTTCCAAAGATGTAAACCATTAAGCTGTATCTTGTTCCTATCTCTTGAAGATATTATTCAAATTGGGTCCATTTTCAGTGATTTACATGAAGCACATAATTGTACAGTAGTAAAATATTCATAACTCTGGCAGTTATTGTGCCAAAATGAATTAAATGACACCATTGTACTCCATGTACCTTCAGCTTTCCAAAGATGTAAACCATGAAGCTGTATCTTGTTCCTATCTTTTGAAATTAATATTCAAATTGGATCCAAATTTGGGTATTAAGACTGCATTTTTTTGGATGGTAGTAATTTATTCATAACGTTAAGAGTTTTAATGGTATAATGACATAATGTACATCATTTTATTCCAATTTCCCTCAGCTTTCCAAAGATGTAAACCATTAAGCTGTATCTTGTTCCTATCTTTTAAAATCCTGATTCAAATTGGGTCCATTTTCAGTGATTTACATGAAGCACATAATTGTACAGTAGTAAAATATTCATAACTCTGGCAGTTATTATGCTACAATGAATTGAATGACACCATTGTACTCCATGTACCCTCAGCTTTCCAAAGATGTAAACCATTAAGCTGTATCTTGTTCCTTTCTTTTGAAATTAATATTCAAATTGGGTCCAAATTTGGGTATTAAGACTGCATTTTTTCGGATGGTAGTAATTTATTCATAACTTTAAGAGTTTTAATGGTACAATGACATAATGTACATCATTTTATTCCAATTTCCCTCAGCTTTCCAAAGATGTAAACCATTAAGCTGTATCTTGTTCCTATCTCTTGAAGATATTATTCAAATTGGGTCCATTTTCAGTGATTTACATGAAGCACATAATTGTACAGTAGTAAAATATTCATAACTCTGGCAGTTATTGTGCCAAAATGAATTAAATGACACCATTGTACTCCATGTACCCACAGCTTTCCAACAATGTATGGCATGAAGCTGTATCTTGTTCCTATCTTTTGAAATTAATATTCAAATTGGGTCCATTTTCAGTGATTTACATGAAGCACATAATTGTACAGTAGTAAAATATTCATAACTCTGGCAGTTATTATGCTACAATGAATTAAATGACACCATTGTACTCCATGTACCTTCAGCTTTCCAAAGATGTAAACCATGAAGCTGTATCTTGTTCCTATCTTTTGAAATTAATATTCAAATTGGGTCCAAATTTTGGTATTAAGACTGCATTTTTTTGGATGGTAGTAATTTATTCATAACTTTAAGAGTTTTAATGGTACAATGACATAATGTACATCATTTTGTTCCAATTTCCCTCAGCTTTCCAAAGATGTAAACCATTAAGCTGTATCTTGTTCCTATCTTTTGAAATCCTGATTCAAATTGGGTCCATTTTCAGTGATTTACATGAAGCACATAATTGTACAGTAGTAAAATATTCATAACTCTGGCAGTTATTATGCTACAATGAATTAAATGACACCATTGTACTCCATGTACCTTCAGCTTTCCAAAGATGTAAACCATTAAGCTGTATCTTGTTCCTATCTTTTAAAATCCTGATTCAAATTGGGTCCATTTTCAGTGATTTACATGAAGCACATAATTGTACAGTAGTAAAATATTCATAACTCTGGCAGTTATTATGCTACAATGAATTAAATGACACCATTGTACTCCATGTACCTTCAGCTTTCCAAAGATGTAAACCATGAAGCTGTATCTTGTTCCTATCTTTTGAAATTAATATTCAAATTGGGTCCAAATTTTGGTATTAAGACTGCATTTTTTTGGATGGTAGTAATTTATTCATAACTTTAAGAGATTTAATGGTACAATGACATAATGTACATCATTTTATTCCAATTTCCCTCAGCTTTCCAAAGATGTAAACCATTAAGCTGTATCTTGTTCCTATCTTTTGAAATCCTGATTCAAATTGGGTCCATTTTCAGTGATTTACATGAAGCACATAATTGTACAGTAGTAAAATATTCATAACTCTGGCAGTTATTATGCTACAATGAATTAAATGACACCATTGTACTCCATGTACCCTCAGCTTTCCAACAATGTATGGCATGAAGCTGTATCTTGTTCCTATCTTTTGAAATTAATATTCAAATTGGGTCCAAATTTGGGTATTAAGACTGCATTTTTTTTGGATGGTAGTAATTTATTCATAACTTTAAGAGATTTAATGGTACAATGACATAATGTACATCATTTTATTCCAATTTCCCTCAGCTTTCCAAAGATGTAAACCATTAAGCTGTATCTTGTTCCTATCTTTTGAAATCCTGATTCAAATTGGGTCCATTTTCAGTGATTTACATGAAGCACATAATTGTACAGTAGTAAAATATTCATAACTCTGGCAGTTATTATGCTACAATGAATTAAATGACACCATTGTACCCCAGGTACCCTCAGCTTTCCAACAATGTATGGCATGAAGCTGTATCTTGTTCCTATCTTTTGAAATTAATATTCAAATTGGGTCCAAATTTGGGTATTAAGACTGCATTTTTTCGGATGGTAGTAATTTATTCATAACTTTAAGAGTTTTAATGGTACAATGACATAATGTACATCATTTTATTCCAATTTCCCTCAGCTTTCCAAAGATGTAAACCATTAAGCTGTATCTTGTTCCTATCTCTTGAAGATATTATTCAAATTGGGTCCATTTTCAGTGATTTACATGAAGCACATAATTGTACAGTAGTAAAATATTCATAACTCTGGCAGTTATTGTGCCAAAATGAATTAAATGACACCATTGTACTCCATGTACCTTCAGCTTTCCAAAGATGTAAACCATGAAGCTGTATCTTGTTCCTATCTTTTGAAATTAATATTCAAATTGGATCCAAATTTGGGTATTAAGACTGCATTTTTTGGATGGTAGTAATTTATTCATAACGTTAAGAGTTTTAATGGTATAATGACATAATGTACATCATTTTATTCCAATTTCCCTCAGCTTTCCAAAGATGTAAACCATTAAGCTGTATCTTGTTCCTATCTTTTAAAATCCTGATTCAAATTGGGTCCATTTTCAGTGATTTACATGAAGCACATAATTGTACAGTAGTAAAATATTCATAACTCTGGCAGTTATTATGCTACAATGAATTGAATGACACCATTGTACTCCATGTACCCTCAGCTTTCCAAAGATGTAAACCATTAAGCTGTATCTTGTTCCTTTCTTTTGAAATTAATATTCAAATTGGGTCCAAATTTGGGTATTAAGACTGCATTTTTTCGGATGGTAGTAATTTATTCATAACTTTAAGAGTTTTAATGGTACAATGACATAATGTACATCATTTTATTCCAATTTCCCTCAGCTTTCCAAAGATGTAAACCATTAAGCTGTATCTTGTTCCTATCTCTTGAAGATATTATTCAAATTGGGTCCATTTTCAGTGATTTACATGAAGCACATAATTGTACAGTAGTAAAATATTCATAACTCTGGCAGTTATTGTGCCAAAATGAATTAAATGACACCATTGTACTCCATGTACCCACAGCTTTCCAACAATGTATGGCATGAAGCTGTATCTTGTTCCTATCTTTTGAAATTAATATTCAAATTGGGTCCATTTTCAGTGATTTACATGAAGCACATAATTGTACAGTAGTAAAATATTCATAACTCTGGCAGTTATTATGCTACAATGAATTAAATGACACCATTGTACTCCATGTACCTTCAGCTTTCCAAAGATGTAAACCATGAAGCTGTATCTTGTTCCTATCTTTTGAAATTAATATTCAAATTGGGTCCAAATTTTGGTATTAAGACTGCATTTTTTTGGATGGTAGTAATTTATTCATAACTTTAAGAGATTTAATGGTACAATGACATAATGTACATCATTTTGTTCCAATTTCCCTCAGCTTTCCAAAGATGTAAACCATTAAGCTGTATCTTGTTCCTATCTTTTGAAATCCTGATTCAAATTGGGTCCATTTTCAGTGATTTACATGAAGCACATAATTGTACAGTAGTAAAATATTCATAACTCTGGCAGTTATTATGCTACAATGAATTAAATGACACCATTGTACTCCATGTACCTTCAGCTTTCCAAAGATGTAAACCATTAAGCTGTATCTTGTTCCTATCTTTTGAAATCCTGATTCAAATTGGGTCCATTTTCAGTGATTTACATGAAGCACATAATTGTACAGTAGTAAAATATTCATAACTCTGGCAGTTATTATGCTACAATGAATTAAATGACACCATTGTACTCCATGTACCTTCAGCTTTCCAAAGATGTAAACCATGAAGCTGTATCTTGTTCCTATCTTTTGAAATTAATATTCAAATTGGGTCCAAATTTTGGTATTAAGACTGCATTTTTTTGGATGGTAGTAATTTATTCATAACTTTAAGAGATTTAATGGTACAATGACATAATGTACATCATTTTATTCCAATTTCCCTCAGCTTTCCAAAGATGTAAACCATTAAGCTGTATCTTGTTCCTATCTTTTGAAATCCTGATTCAAATTGGGTCCATTTTCAGTGATTTACATGAAGCACATAATTGTACAGTAGTAAAATATTCATAACTCTGGCAGTTATTATGCTACAATGAATTAAATGACACCATTGTACTCCATGTACCTTCAGCTTTCCAAAGATGTAAACCATGAAGCTGTATCTTGTTCCTATCTTTTGAAATTAATATTCAAATTGGGTCCAAATTTTGGTATTAAGACTGCATTTTTTTGGATGGTAGTAATTTATTCATAACTTTAAGAGATTTAATGGTACAATGACATAATGTACATCATTTTATTCCAATTTCCCTCAGCTTTCCAAAGATGTAAACCATTAAGCTGTATCTTGTTCCTATCTTTTGAAATCCTGATTCAAA
>NC_079438.1:27789744-27864337 GCF_903798145.1 Danio aesculapii | reverse complement strand
TTAGCTGTGGTGCCTTTGAGCTGCCCCAGCTCTTCTTTAAACACCTCTGCGTGTCTATCTAACACATCTGCTATCTTCCAAGTCGGCACTGCTGTTACTTGATTTACCAGCTGTGGCAACAGCCCAAAGTCTTTTAGCCAGCTTCGTCCCAACAAATTAGGCCCCTCTCCATCTACCACGACCATTGACATTTCTTTTTTTACATTTTGGATTTCCACCGTTACTGTAGCTTGACCCAGCACTTCCATCCTTTCCCCTGTATAGGTCTTTAGTTTCATACTGCAGGGTCTCCATTCTGGCATGTCTGCTTTTTTCCACAACTTAGAATATTGCCCTCTGCTGATAATTGTCACACCACAACCCGTGTCGACTTCAAAGTCCACTTCCATGCCATTTACACTCACTTTCTGTGTTATAGGGCCCACTTTTGGCTGGACTTGGGATACACTGTATATTGTGTTAATATCACTGGTGTCCTCCCTCTCGTTACTTTCCTCCTCTCTAACGAGATAAGTCCTCCTACCTTTCACTTTTTTCTCTCCTTTTTGTCCTTTGAATGGAGTGTTTTGCCTCCCCCCAGCAGCTTGTTTTGCCCTGCATGCGCGTTTTATGTGTCCCCGCTTTCCACATTGATGGCAGAGCTCATTCAAAAACTTGCATTCCTCTGGTGCATGTTGTCCTTTGCATCTGTAACACACCGTGTCTTTTTGTCGACCCTTCTTCTCAAATGTGTACACTCTATGCACTGCTGCCGGTCCTTTAAATAACTTCATGGTTTGTGCTGTGTCCTCCATTAACAATCCTTGCAAATCTCTCACATTCTTGTTTGCAGACTCCATTGCCTGGCAGATTGTCAGTGCCTTTTCAAAAGTTAACTCCACTTCCGATAGCAGCCTTCTCTGCATTCAGTCGTCGTTCACTCCACAGACGAGTGTCTCGCAGCATTTGTGGAAGTGTAGCCCCGTACTCACAGTGCTGTGCTAACTTTTTCAGTTCGGCCACAAAATCAGCAACAGTCTCACCATCTTTCCGTGTACGAGAGTTAAACTTAAATCTTTGCACTATCTCACTTGGCTTAGGATTGTAATGAGTCTTTAGCACAGTCACCAGCTCCTCATAGGTTTTGTCTCCTGGCTTTTCAGGGCAGATCAAACTTCTTAATAAACTATATGTCGATGCCCCAACACCACTTAACAGCACCGCTTTCTTTTTCTCAGCACTGTCAATTCCATTGGCTTGGAAAAAATATTCGAGCATTTCGATATATTCATCCCATAACTGCGATGCATTATCAAAAGGACTCACCGTCCCCACCAGTGAAGTCATTTTGTCTTGATAATCACCGATATACTCTGCCAGTGATGTCGAGCGATCTGTTTACTGCAGCCTTTCTCAGCAATCACTCAATTATGTCCTCTGACACGCCACTCCTTAAATCCTCGTCGCCAATTATGTAATATTCTATGAGGCAGTAGAATATGGAGGCAGGCAGATGGATGTAATTTGAGGCTGTTTATTTGACAGATGCGGCACACAAAATACATGAGGTGGATCCGGCTAGGACAACAACACACTGCTCTGTCGAACTCTCAGTGGAAGGCTTCTTATTAGCTAAGGACCCCCTCTAGCGGTCACACTACCTCACAGAAGTTAACCCCCGCTTTTGGGCATCCCTCCTCCGACCTCTTAATGCAGCCCAAAGGAGCGAGCCGTCCCGGGAGACGCCTGCAAAAACCCAGAGTTGGACCATGAGCCATATAACCATTCAACGCCGGTGCAGACCTGGACAGTCTCGTCCAGCCTGGCACCTCTTGCTGTTGAAAAGGGGACCATTTGTCCCGATGGGCTTTCAACCAAGGCTGAACCTGGACGCGGACGTCCCACGCGACACTTTTAACACAGGAGACAGGGATCATTTGTCCCAATTGGGACTTAGCCAAGGCTGAACCTGGACGTGGCCGTCCCACGCGACACTTTGAACACCGGAGACAGGGATCATTTGTCCCGATTGGGACTTAGCCAAGGCTGAACCTGGACGTGGCCGTCCCACGCGACACTTTGAACACCGGAGACAGGGATCATTTGTCCCGATTGAAGCTATTTTTTACCACACAGATAGAGGAATAATAAAGACACTGAACACCATATGACCTTTATTGCTAAATATTTATTCATGATGATTCAGAGGTTTCTGTTGCTTCGAGGGGGCGTTTCCCCTTCGAAGGCGGCCATGGCAGCGTCCTCCTGCTAGTTCCCTCCTGAAAAAGAGAAAAGGCCAGTTAGCTAACACCACACGTCCCTCTGTTGAGATCCATGCCAAAAAGGAACTGATTTACCAGGGGTGACCCGGGACTCTCTGCCCTCTTGCGCCCCTTCCTTGAGTGGCGTTCTCTGCCCGCTGCCTCCTCCTCCTCCTCCTCCTCCTCCACCAAGGCCCTCTCGAAGAGTCTGCGGCGCTCACGTGCTTGGAGAGGGCCAAGGTGAAGCGCGTAGAACTTGTCTGAGGTTGAGGTATCGTGGCACATGAATTGGGCCACCTTCCTGCGATCCTCGGAAGAATGTGAATTCTTTGCCTGCGTCAGAGACAGACAGAGACTTTTTGGGGTCAAAGCCGCTGGCAGTCATGGGGGTCAGCGGGGGGGCACTGGCATAGATACTCACGTGGGTCGCGATGGCAGTTCGGACGTCAGTGAAGGTGGGCTTGCCGGGAAGCCCCATGCTGGTCCACGCAGATTGAAAATATTTGTTCAGGGTTCGACAGGGACTGGGTCTGGAAGTAAAAAAAAAATAGGAGGCCTGGCTCCCCCCGGGGAGGCTAGCCCGCAGCTGCAAAAACCTCCGGAACCAGCTGTATTCTTCCTTGTTGAGAGACAGCTGAGCCGCGCCGAAGGCTCGGTTTGTCTTGTGCGTGGTGATCTGGGAAAAACAGAGAGAAGATGAGTGAGCCCTACCACTGGTGGCCCCCACATGCAACGTTCCACTCACGTTAATGACATAGGCGGACTCGTCCGGGCTTCTGGAAGCCTCTTGGACCTCCTGGATGGTCAGGTTCTGGAAGACCCCACAGCGATGGCCCGTGATGCAGGTCAGGTAGCCGGTCAGGTAGCCATAGAAGCGCCACTGCTGCCTGGTGTCTGGGCTGGACTCGAGGCCGTCTGACGGAGGGAAGTTTGGGGTTAGGGCTTTACCAACAAACCATGTTACACCACCAACGGTTTAAACTTAGCGATAGCCGCTGGTGCCCCAAGGCAAAAAGATAATGTCTGCTCCGTTCGGGGGTTAGAGCCATTCGGGGGTTAAGGGGTGGTTACGTTGACGTGGCTCGGTTTGACCGAGAGCCGCTGGTGCCCCAGAGCAGAAGAGGGAAGAATGGAGAGAAGGGCAGCGTTTCCACCGCCACTGGTGGAAACGCAGACCGGCGGGACCAAACACTTACCTAGAAGGGCAGGTATTTTTCTCCCCGCCGTCCGATGACACCGTAGCAGGGTGGCTTTGGAGATGAGTCTGCCTTCTTTGGCCTGCTTGGTCCTTACCTCGTGTACCACGACGCGGCGGCGTATGCCGCGAATGAGAGCTCAAAACTCCCTGCGAACCAGTACCAGGGTGGTACTGGAGAGGCAGCAGGAGGCCGGCGGGGTTTCGGAGAGATAATCCAGGAACTGCACCACGTTCTTCAGGTAGTGCTGCCTCGTGGGCTCGGCCATGCCCGTTTGGCCTAGCAGGGCAGACCAGGCTCGGATGCGCGCCGGTTGGTTGAGGAAGGACAAGGTTTCTGGGTCCGCGTGGCCTGTCGCCATGAAGCCTAGGAAGGCCTTGACCCTCGCCAGTTTGGAGGCGATGTTATTCCGCAGACGGGCGGTGGGCTCGCTCGCCAATTGGAAACCCTCGAACTCTGCCAAAAGCAAGTCTGCAGAACGGGGGCGAAAGTCAAAAGTCAGCCTAGACGACATACACCCACCACCAGCCCAACAGAGAAGTGCCATAACAATACTCAACTCAAGGCGCGGGCGTGGTCCGGGTACGGGTACTTTGTTGGATCGTAGGCTTCCACAGGCCCGGAGGCCACCCGAAGACCTCTGGCCGCCCCTCGCCCAGGGGCCGGCCCTCGGCCGGGGTCGGGGGATGGTGCCGGCGGGGCAGGACACGACCTTGCCCGTCTGCTCTTCCTCCCCTCTTCCCCCCTCCTCAACTCTCGATAGCGGCGGGCGAATTCGAGCTGAGTGGATCTCACCTTGTCCACCTGCTTGCGGAGCTCTGAGAGCTGGGCCTGTATGCGCTCCGTTGCGAGCCTGCAGCGGGGGTCGGCGCAGGGACGCTCGGCTTCCAGGCCGTCTGGTTCCCGTTCCTCTTCGGAGGACGACGCCAGCCGAGACACCACGGGTACCGTCGGCTGAGTGAACCGCAAGCACCGCAACTCTCGAGCCACTTTCCGACGCCTCGCTCGGCCCATAGCCTCCTTCCTGGCCGAGACGGAGAGCTCGGTGTGCTGCTTCAGGTGTCTGTCTAGGCGGGTCCGCGTCCTCCGGCAGCCGGGCACCGGGCACGCCGTCTTCCGCATGTCCACGCGGCCAGCGGCGAGCGCCAGCAAAAGCTTCTTCTCGTCCACATTCCACACCTTGTGGACCGCAGACAGGTGCGGCGAGAGGCGGCTGTAGACGTTGAAGCAGAGTGCACATTCGGCCATGACCATCCAAGACCAAGGCTGGAGGGAGAGAGACCCACATACCGCGTGGAGCGGTTTAAAAGATGGCGGACGAAGCGTCCACTTCAGCAACTCTAGTCCCCCCTCCCCCTCTTAAAGGGGAAGGAACAATACCTACGAGATCCCTTTGATCCAACTTGTATAGTTTGGAAGCAGTTGTTACAACTTTTGGTGGATTTTTGTCCCAGGAACAACGCACCATTTCAGGCAACCTCACCGTGCCAGCAGCGGGGACTTTCGCTGCTTTTTGATTATTCCCCTTTTCCCACACAAAGGGATGGGCATGAGCCCCGCCGAACACGCACCGTTTTGGGCAGCTTGGACTGCGCCAGCCCGCAGGGGGCTTTTTGCATAAAGCTTTTTATAGTTCCCTTCTCTCCCCCACAAAGGGATGGCATATGCCCCGCCAAACACGCACAGTTTTGGGCAGCTTGGACTGCGCCAGCCCGCGGGGGGCTTTTTGAATAAACCTTTTTATAGTTCCCTTTTCTGCCCCCACAAAGGGATGGCATGAGCCCGGCCGAACACGCACCGTTTTGGGCAACTTGGACTGCACCAGCCGCGGGGGCTTTATACATGGCTTTATCCCACTTTCAAAGCAATGTGGTAGAACCCCATCGAACACGCACCTTGTTTCACCTCGCCAAAGACTACTAGCGGCCACTCTCCGCCTCCACCAGCCACCCCCACACACCTCCGGGGGAGAGGGGTAGGGGGGTCAGGTGGGGCAGGGGAGACCGCCGAGGGCTGGCAAGGATAAACCCGAAGGGGTGGGCGTGCTTGCGGACGAGCGGGAGATGCAGCACTGGTCACGCACACACACAGGGGCTGGAGCCAGCACCAGCCTGTACCCCACACGGCCCCTGGGCTCGACACACCACGCTGGAGACTCTACCGAGCCCACCTACCACCCCCAGCCCTTGTCCAGGGCGAGGGCAGCGCGGACTGAGAATCAGCAGGGGGGGGGACAAAGCATAGGGGGTCAGGCGGGCAGGCTGGCGGGCAGACCGCCGGACATGCTCTTGGTCAAGACCAGACGGGCCATTTGAGTTTTTTTTTCTCCCACAGATAGAGGCGGGAAAGGGGGGGGGGGGTTGTGTGCAGAGGGACACCCCCCCACGCCTCCCTCACAGCACGCCCGAGGCAGGGAGGAACCAACCACACCCATAGAGGCCGACCCACCCATGTTGGGGCAGGTGCCGGGCAGGGGCCTAACCCATGGGGCGTCAAAACAAGCTCCTATCGATCAGCGTACTTGGTCCAGGCACGAAATAGTCAAAACCTAAGTCCAACTTTCTCAAAGCTGCCAAACCGTCAGAACCTAAGTCCACATTTCTTCGCCTTCGCCGAATTCTCGATGGGAGGTCAGAGACAATCGGCGCCGGACACGCACCTTCAGGCGCAGGACGTCCCGAAAAAGGGGTCTCCCGTCGGGCATGGCTTGGCGGGCTGGGGCCTGGGTCTCATAAAGTACCCCGGTGAGCGTCGCCAAGCCCTTGCCACCGGCCGTTCCCGAGACCAACCATCTTCCTCATGGCCCCAAATGGACTTTGGTTCCAAAAGCTTGCTGGAAAGACCCAACCATCATCCCAAATGCTGATGCTGACACCCAGGGCCACCGCTCCCACCCCCTGTACCCCAGGGCCCACACCCTGTCCGGGGGCAGGCGCCCACGTTAGAGGGGCTGGAGCCCCTGACTCCCAAGGCCACCACTGACACCCCCTTTCCCCCAGGGCCCACACCCTGTCCGGGGGCAAGGGCCCAAGTTAGAGGGGCTGGAGCCCCTGACTCCCACTGCCACCCCCTTTCCCCCAGGGCCCACACCCTGTCCGGGGGCAGGGGCCCAAGTTAGAGGGGCTGGAGCCCCTGACTCCCACTGCCACCCCCTTTCCCCCAGGGCCCACACCCTGTCCGGGGGCAAGGGCCCAAGTTAGAGGGGCTGGAGCCCCTGACTCCCAAGGCCACCACTGACACCCCCTTTCCCCCCAGGGCCCACACCCTGTCCGGGGGCAAGGGCCCAAGTTAGAGGGGCTGGAGCCCCTGACTCCCAAGGCCACCACTGACACCCCCTTTCCCCCCAGGGCCCACACCCTGTCCGGGGGCAAGGGCCCAAGTTAGAGGGGCTGGAGCCCCTGACTCCCAAGGCCACCACTGACACCCCCTTTCCCCCAGGGCCCACACCCTTTCCGGGGCAAGCACCGGGCCCAAAGGGTCTTCTAGTTTGACACCTGCTCACCAGCAGACCCCGGGCACCCCACACTTAAGCCACGAACATTGACTTAGCTAGTGGCACTCGCTACGCAGACGTGCCGTTGGTGAACCATCTGGATGTGGGGAACCACCCTCTCCACCACTTCGCTCGTACTGTGGTACAGAGATAGCTCGGGGGCACCAGCCTTTCCCACTACCGCCACCCGGCGCAGTGCTCAATTTGTTGAGGCGGCTGGGGTGCACCAGCGGCACGTAGTTCCAGGGGCGTTCAATATGGGAGTTTTGTGTTTGCCTTCCTCCAGTGTCGGACGTTCGCCCCGGCCAAGGCCAAGGCCAAGGCCAAGGCCAAGGCCAAGGCCAACAGCGCTGGCCGGGTTCGGGGCACTGTCTTTGGGCAAGACTTCAATGACTGAACCGCTTGGTTGAGGCGGGACCCCCACCCCCCAATGCCAGCGGCGCTGGCCGGGATCGGGGCACTATCTCAGGGCAAGCCTTTAATGTCTGAACCGCTTGTTTGGGGCGGGACCCCCACCCCCCCAAGGCCAACGGCGCTGGCCTAGATCGGGGCACTATCTTTGGGCCTGACTTCAATGTCTGAACCGCTTGGTTGGGGCGGGACCCCCACCCCCCCAATGCCAGCGGCGCTGGCCGGGATCGGGGCACTATCTCGGGGCAAGCCTTTAATGTCTGAACCGCTTGTTTGGGGCGGGACCCCCCACCCCCCCAAGGCCAACGGCGCTGGCTGGGATCGGGGCACTGTCTTTGGGCCTGACTTCAATGTCTGAACCGCTTGGTTGGGGCGGGACCCCCATGCCCCCAATGACAATGGCGCTGGCCGGGATCGGGACACTTTTGTGGGCAGCCAGCCAAGCCATTGACCCCCCTGGGTCGTTCAAACGCAAAGCCGCCAAAACCTAAGTCCACATTTCTACGCCTTCCCCGAATTCCAGATGGCAGGTCAGAGACAATCAGCCCCAGACAGGCACCTCCAGGCGCGTGACATCCCGGAAAACGGGTCTCCCGTCGGGCATGGCTTGGCGGGATGGGAACTGGGTCTCACCAAGTACTCCGGTGAGCGTTGACACTAGCCACGCGAATTCTCGCTCAATCAACTGTGTCACTGGTGCCCCTGGAACCCCCCCTCGCCGCACCAGAGCCAACAGTGCTCGCCCGGGGTCGGGGCACTGTTCCTGGGTAAGCCTGCAATGTCTCAGCCCCTTGGCTGAGTTTCTCCATGCCCACGGGCGCCCACCAGCTCGCCCGGGGTCGGGGCACTGTTCCTGGGTAAGCCTGCAATGTCTCAGCCCCTTGGCTGGGTTTCTCCATGCCCACGGGCGCCCACCAGCTCGCCCGGGGTCGGGGCACTGTTCCTGGGTAAGCCTGCAATGTCTCAGCCCCTTGGCTGGGTTTCTCCATGCCCACGGGCGCCCACCAGCTCGCCCGGGGTCGGGGCACTGTTCCTGGGTAAACCTGCAATGTCTCAGCCCCTTGGCTGGGTTTCCCCATGCCCACGGGCGCCCACCAGCTCGCCCGGGGTCGGGGCACTGTTCCTGGGTAAGCCTGCAATGTCTCAGCCCCTTGGCTGGGTTTACCCATGCCCACGGGCGCCCACCAGCTCGCCCGGGGTCGGGGCACTGTTCCTGGGTAAGCCTGCAATGTCTCAGCCCCTTGGCTGGGTTTCCCCATGCCCACGGGCGCCCTCCAGCTCGCCCGGGGTCGGGGCACTGTTCCTGGTTAAACCTGCAATGTCTCAGCCCCTTGGCTGGGTTTCCCCATGCCCACGGGCGCCCTCCAGCTCGCCCGGGGTCGGGGCACTGTTCCTGGGTAAACCTGCAATGTCTCAGCCCCTTGGCTGGGTTTCCCCATGCCCACGGGCGCCCTCCAGCTCGCCCGGGGTCGGGGCACTGTTCCTGGGTAAGCCAGCCTGGCCATTGAACCCCTGGTTCGTTCAAACGCAAAGCCGCCAAAACCTAAGTCCACATTTCTACGCCTTCCCCGAATTCCAGATGGCAGGTCAGAGACAATCAGCCCCAGACAGGCACCTCCAGGCGCGTGACATCCCGGAAAAGGGGTCTCCCGTCGAGCATGGCTTGGCGGGATGGGAACTGGGACTCACCAAGTACTCCGGTGAGCGTTGACACTAGCCACGCGAATTCTCGCTCAATCAACTGTGTCACTGGTGCCCCTGGAACCCCCCCTCGCCGCACCAGAGCCAACAGTGCTCGCCCGGGGTCGGGGCACTGTTCCTGGGTAAGCCTGCAATGTCTCAGCCCCTTGGCTGGGTTTCCCCATGCCCACGGGCGCCCTCCAGCTCGCCCGGGTCGGGGCACTGTTCCTGGTTAAACCTGCAATGTCTCAGCCCCTTGGCTGGGTTTCCCCCTTGCCCACGGGCGCCCTCCAGCTCGCCCGGGGTCGGGGCACTGTTCCTGGGTAAGCCTGCAATGTCTCAGCCCCTTGGCTGGGTTTCCCCATGCCCACGGGCGCCCACCAGCTCGCCCGGGGTCGGTGCACTGTTCCTGGGTAAGCCTGCAATGTCTCAGCCCCTTGGCTGGGTTTCCCCATGCCCACGGGCGCCCACCAGCTCGCCCGGGGTCGGGGCACTGTTCCTGGGTAAGCCTGCAATGTCTCAGCCCCTTGGCTGGGTTTCCCCATGCCCACGGGCGCCCTCCAGCTCGCCCGGGGTCGGGGCACTGTTCCTGGGTAAACCTGCAATGTCTCAGCCCCTTGGCTGGGTTTCCCCATGCCCACGGGCGCCCTCCAGCTCGCCCGGGGTCGGGGCACTGTTCCTGGGTAAGCCTGCAATGTCTCAGCCCCTTGGCTGGGTTTCCCCATGCCCACGGGCGCCCACCAGCTCGCCCGGGGTCGGTGCACTGTTCCTGGGTAAGCCTGCAATGTCTCAGCCCCTTGGCTGGGTTTCCCCATGCCCACGGGCGCCCTCCAGCTCGCCCGGGGGTCGGGGCACTGTTCCTGGGTAAGCCAGCCTGGCCATTGAACCCCTGGTTCGTTCAAACGCAAAGCCGCCAAAACCTAAGTCCACATTTCTACGCCTTCCCCGAATTCCAGATGGCAGGTCAGAGACAATCGGCGCCGGACAGGCACCTCCAGGCGCGGGACATCCCGGAAAAGGGGTCTCCCGTCGGGCAGGGCTTGGCGGGCTGGGGCCTTGGTCTCACCAAGTACCCCGTCGAGCGCCGACCACCAGCCACGCTAATTCTCACTCACCCAACTGTGCCACTGGATCCCCAAATGGATGTCTTTTCAAAAGCTGGCTGGAAAGACCAACCATCATCCAAATGAGGCTTTGTTGTTTCAATCAATTTTTTTACTTCCTCATGACATGTTATTGCTAGTTCACTACAGACACCTCTTGAGTTCCAGTTCAGAAGAGACTCAGAGAAGAAAAACAAAATCAAGAAACAGAAAGAACAAGAAGAAGGACAAGAAGAATAAATATGACAAGATAAAACGAGGTCCAGTTTTAATTTTATGGTAGTTATTTCTGTTTACATCATAATAATTCTCTCACACACACATACAGTTCATGCTCACTCTCTTATACACTCACACATCACACACACTTGCACACTCTCAGTCACACACATATTGTACACACACTTGTTGCATACACACACACTTGTACACACTCTCACTAACACACTCACTCTTGTACATGCTCTCTCACACACACCTACATTTTATCTCTCTGTCTCAAATGTACTGTTTTCACGCTCTTACACACACACAGATGTGCCAGTGTTAATGATACTTCTTTCTCTAATTTTACGTGCTCATTAGGCTTAGGATAGGTGGTTGCATTGTGATTATTTGGTCATGAAGGTATTAATTGTTTTAAATAGTTTTTCAGCTAATAATGTTCGTGATGTCATACATCGCTACAAAAGGCTTTTGAAGCTGACAAGACGTGGAGCAACCTTGACCAGAGCATTCCAGAGAGAAGGTGTCTCTCGAAATGCAGTGGCCCAGCTCGCTCCAATTGCAGAGCTGTACTTTGCTAACAGGGAGCAATTTAACAGCATCAGCTTCACAGCAGGAAAATGAACAGAGTTCGCTCAAAAGTGTAGAGAGCTCATTGTTGGAGATGTTCACATAAAAGTCCTATCAATGAAAAGGAAGAGTTCACTTTTGCCTTTTTGTCTAAATAAGTGATTAGAGGATTTTTGCTGTCGCTTATTGTTAAGGCCATGTTTATTGTATGTTTCTTTGTTCAATAATGTTTCTGTTTACTGTTGTTAAAATGTAGAAGCAAAAAAGTGCAGCACAATAAGCTCAGCTTATAATGCCAAAAATATATATTATATTGAGATCAGATGCAAAAACCTTTAAATGCCATCTAAATTCATTAAGTGTCTTTCCCTTTTTTAATCCTGGGTCGCCACAGTGGAATGAACCGCCAACTTATTCAGCACATGCCCTTTCAGCTGCAACCCATTACTGGGAAACATCCATACACACTCATTCACTACGGACAATTTGAGCTTACTCAATTCACCTGTACCACATGTCTTTGGACTTGTGGGGGAAACTGCAGCACTCGAAGGAAGCCCACGCCAACATGGTATGCCACAGTAATGCCACCTGCCGAGGCTCAAACCATCAACCTTCTTGCTGTGAGGCGAGGTGTTACCCACTGCGCCACCATGTCACCTCGTCATCTAAATTATATTTCTAAAATTAGTTATTTTTCAGCCAACTATGTTAAAGACAATGAAAAAAACTATTCTTTGCCACAAAATAGTTAAATTACTGAACTGAGCCTGAAAAAATTATGAATTTTAGAAAAAAAAATTTATATAGCGGCTGCATGGTGGTGCAGTGGGTAGCACGATCGCCTCACAGGAAGAAGGTCACTGGTTCGAGCCTCGGCTGGGTCAGTTGGTGTTTCTGTGTGGAGTTTGCATGTTCTCCCGGTGTTCGCGTTGGTTTCCTCTGGGTGCTCCGGTTCCCCCCACAAGTCCAAAAACATGTGGTAGAGGTGAATTGAGTTGGCTAAACTGTCCTTAGTTCATGTGTGTCAATGATTGTGTATGGATGTTTCCCAGTGATGGGTTGCAGCTGTAAGGGCATCCGTTGCATAAAAACATATGCTGGATAAGTTGGCTGTTCATTCCACTGTGGATGTAACAACAATTGTTCTTAATTGTCCTGAACCGAATGTTTTCTTCAGCTTAATTACCTGGGCTGTTCATTTTTTTATTTTATTTTTGTTTTGACAGCAATAAATTAAAAGCAGTTGGACAAACTAATGACTCTGGTATTTATTTGTATGTTCTTGTACGTGTGGTGCTGTTGTGTTTTGGTCTTCAAATACTTGCATCAGTGTCACTACTACCTGTCTGTTGACTATCTGCTGAAAATTTACAGACTAGTAGCCATGCTGTCTGTGATGTTGGCTCCTTACAGTCATTCAACAGCATTTCTTAGGTTTTCACTTCATTTTGATGGGCCCAGTGTGACAACAGATGAGCTGATAAATATACCTTAAAGGGCACCTATGGTAAAAAATCTACTTTTCAAGCTGTTTGGACAGACATATGTGCATGTATGGTGTATAGACCATCATATTGGGGTGATATAAGCACACCCAGTGCTTTTTTTTTTTCAATTTAACATAAAAACGGTGGACCAATTGGAGCGGTTTTCAAACCAACCGCAACTTTACGTAGGAGAGCGGTCCCCCCGCCCACCAATATTGATTGACAGGCACGTCATCATATCCTCAGTTTGTTGATTCACGCCGTCATTTTCAGAGTGATTCGAAGCGATGTCCCTAAAGGAACACGCTAGCTCTATTTTTAGATGCAAGGCTCATTGGGCTCAACACAAGAGCAATATTCTCCACATTATCGCTCTAATCGGAATTATTGGTTGTATCTTTAGGTAGGTTTTCAAACATGTGTACTTCTCATTGAGTCTACCTTATACTTCAGCCGTTTGCATTTCTCGCGATCCCAGAAGCTCCATGTGATCTTAACTAGCATGCGTTTTAGAATTCTAAACATATGTTTCTATCAGGGTACACTCAAGTCGACGGCTGGGCGCCTCCGACCGCTGCAGACTTGAATTACTGTTGTGTGTACCCTGATAGAAACCTATGTTTAGAATTAAAAAATGCGTGGCGCGATGATTCGGTTGGCTGTAAACCTGTACAAAGACACATATGATTTTGTACTCTCTGCTTGGTCTGTGTCCGAGTCGTACATGTACGACTGATTGCTGAACCTCTCACTCCTGCTCCTTCTCTGTCTGCCTGTCAGACTCTGTTTCAAACGCAGAGCGGGTGAGCTCATGGCCCCGCCACTTGTTACGTTGGCTGGAAGCCGAAACTAATTTACATGTGAAGCAACACACCCATAAATCAACGAACTGTGGACACGCCCCCAACATGACACCTTTTAACACATTATAATAAAAAAATCTGAATTGTGTTTTAAACTGAACCTAAACTGGCACACTCAGAAGAACCATAATATTAATATTAAATCATAAAAAAGAGGTAAACTATGTGCCCTTTAAAGTAAAATAACTGTCTACTGAAAGTTAGGTTAAATGCAACAAATAGTTAACTGAACACTCTTAGATTGTACCTAACCCTAATTTTATATTTAATTAAAGTTCATGTTAAAATATCTTGCGTTGCTACTTATAGGCATCTGAATGTTTACTCAAAGTCTATTCATAAACTGGATAACAACTACATGCAGACAATAACAACAAACATCTTGGTGGTCAATGTTCTGAAAACTTGTTGAGGATTTGTTGCATATCTACTGATACACTGTTGAACATCTAGAACCTAAATTGGTAACACTTATCTTACCGAAAGTTTAATAAATGTTTACATGCTGTAGATATTGTGTTGATTGCCTAAGAACATTTAAAGACAATCTACAGATACTATCCAGATGAAAGTAAACAGATAAGAACTTGAAAAGTAACTTACGGTCAGCAGACTATCTAAAGGGGGACCATCTAAATAAATAAAGTGTTACCCGTCTCCTTTTCGTTGGCATCTTGTTGAAGGCATACAAAAAATCCATGACAAATGATTGGCGAAATGGCCCAGTGGCCAAGGGATAAGGCATCAACCTCCAGGGCTTGGGATTGTTGGTTCAAGTCCCATCTGGGTTGTCTTTGAAGGTCTCACTTCAATTTGGGAGCAATGTTTGGTGGATGAATCACGGTAGCTGTGAAAACCTTCTTGAGATGTGTTTGCATGTCATTAACTTCCTGCATTGCCATGCATATTACCTCTTATGACTAAAAGGGTAACGAGATACCTAACGCGAAAGGCCATTTTGAATCCTGCATGGTGCCTACAGAGAAGAGACTGTGTACAAAGACAAAATGGTGCTTACATATAAAGCTGGTGGGTTGTTCAAGATCCATAAACAAATCTAACAACCGAATCATTGCCGCTCCTTTTTTTGTCTGTATAATTGTACATGTTAGACTGATTTAGATCAGAAGTCCACTAATTGTTCATTAAGTAAAGTCACAGCAAAAGCTGCTACAATTAACATAAAAACACCTTGGATAGCACAGCACCGCTGCTTTTTCTATGACTGTCGTAGGGCTCGTCCGGGATTTGAACCCGGGATCTCTCGCACCCAAAGCCAGAAAAATACCCCCAGACCAACGAACCCTGTAGAAGCAGTCTGCAGTGCCACAAAAAAATCTGTGAGACCGATCCACTCTACTCTTTGTTCATGTTGTTTTTGTTACATGTGTCAGCAACTCCCTGGAGGCATATTACAGTTCACAGTAAGTATAAAACAGTCCAGTGGCCTAATGGATAAGGCACCAGCCTTCGAAGCTGGGGATTGTGGGTTTAAAGTACCAACTGGGTTGTCTTTGATGCAGTTCTTTTTAAGTTGACTGTGCAAGACAATCCAGTATTACCTTTAAAAAGCTAGGTTCATACCCTTAGGTCAAAAAGACATGACAATGGAAAACTCCTCAGAGAAGCTGTTTTGTCATTAGGTGTACACATCAGATCGTCTGAATGCAATATGGCATAGGGATCCTAAAGAACTGTTTTCTGAGTAACAAGAACTTCCTGAGCCATACATCAGATATGACAAAGGTTAATGTTGACCCAGTGGCCTAATGGATAAGGCATCAGCCTTCAAAGCTGGGGATTGTGGGTTCAAGTCCTGTCTGGGTTGTCTTTGTTGGGTTAAATTTAAGTTGTGTGAAACAATTCCGACTGGTCTTCTCAAAACTTAGGCGTGATGATCTGAGGACAATAGTTAGCTTCGAATTCTCAGACTTGCTGCACACTTCAAATAAAGATTCACCCAATCTTGCTTGAATCTCACTGTCACGTTACAAACCTAAAAGGTTCCGCTAAGCTATGGTAATGGAGATCTTGACTTCAAATACCTCGTGGCTTTCAACTAATGGTCTCTTGTTAGGTGGATGATGATGAAATGCAGACAAGAAAATAGCTGCAGAAAGGTTGTGATTTCAAGTTAATGAGAGTGGCCTTGTCTGGAATTTGAAACTCAAGACCAGTCACACCATACGCGAGAACCATACCCCAGGACCAATGAGACACGAATGTGGATGATTGCACAAAGAAAATGTTTGACCATTAGTTGCACACATCTTATTTGACGGAATGCAAACTGGCATCCAGATCCTAAAGTGCAGTTTTCCATGCGTTGGCATCTTGTTGAAGGCATACAAAAGATCCATGACAAATGATTGGCGAAATGGCCCAGTGGCCTAATGGATAAGGCATCAACCTTCGGGGCTTGGAATTGTTGGTTCAAGTCCAATCTGGGTTGTCTTTGAAAGTCTCACCTCAATTTGGGAGCAATGTTTGGTGGATGAAACACGGTAGCTGTGAAAACCTTCTTGAGATGTGTTTGCATGTCATTAACTTCCTGCATTGCCATGCATATTACCTGTTATGACTAAAAGGGAAACGAGATACCTAACGCGAAAGGCCATTTTGAATCCTGCATGGTGCCTACAGAGAAGAGACTGTGTACAAAGCAAAAAAATGGTGCTTACATATAAAGCTGGTGGGTTGTTCAAGATCCATAAACAAATCTAACAACCGAATCATTGCCGCTCCTTTTTTGTCTGTAAAATTGTACATGTTAGACTGATTTAGATCAGAAGTCCACTAAATGTTCATTCACTAAAGTCACAGCAAAAGCTGCTACAATTAACACAGAAACACCATAGATAGCACAGCACCACTGCTTCTCTATGTCAGTCGTAGGGCTCGTCCGGGATTTGAACTCGGGACCTCTCGCACCCTAAGTGAGAACCATACCCCTAGACCAACGAGCCCTGTAGAAGGAACCTGCAGTGCCACAAGAAATTCTGTGAGACCAATCCAATCTACTCTTTGTTCATGTTGTTTTTGTTACGTGTGTCAGCAACTCTCTGGAGGCATATTACAGTTCACAGTAAGTATAAAAACAGTCCAGTGGCCTAATGGATAAGGCACCAGCCTTCGAAGCTGGGGATTGTGGGTTTAAAGTACCAACTGGGTTGTCTTTGATGCAGTTCCTTTTAAGTTGACTGTGCAAGACAATCCAGTGTTACCCTCAAAAGCTAGGTTCATACCCTTAGGTCAAAACGACATGACAATGGAAAACTCCTCAGAGAAGCTGTTTTGTCATTAGGTGTACACACCAGATCGTCTGAATGCAATATGGCATAGGGATCCTAAAGAACTGTTTTTCTGAGTTACAAGAACTTCCTGAGCCATACATCAGATATGACAAAGGCTAGTGTTGACCCAGTGGCCTAATGGATAAGGCATCAGCCTTCGAAGCTGGGGATTGTGGGTTCAAGTCCCATCTGGGTTGTCTTTGTTGGGTTAAATTTAAGTTGTGTGAAACAATTCCGACTGGTCTTCTCAAAACTTAGGCGTGATGATCTGAGGACAATAGTTAGCTTCGAATTCTCAGACTTGCTGCACACTTCAAATAAAGATTCACCCAATCTTGCTTGAATCTCACTGTCACGTTACGAACCTAAAAGGTTCCGCTAAGCTCTGGTAATGGAGATCTTGACTTCAAATACCTCGTGGCTTTCAACTAATGGTCTCTTGTTAGGTGGATGATGATGAAATGCAGACAAGAAAATAGCTGCAGAAAGGTTGTGATTTCAAGTTAATGAGAGTGGCCTTGTCTGGAATTTGAAACTCAAGACCAGTCACACCATACGCGAGAACCATACCCCAGGACCAATGAGACACGAATGTGGATGATTGCACAAAGAAAATGTTTGACCATTAGTTGCACACATTTTATTTGACGGAATGCAAACTGGCATCCAGATCCTAAAGTGCAGTTTTCCATGCGTTGGCATCTTGTTGAAGGCATACAAAAGATCCATGACAAATGATTGGCGAAAGGGCCCAGTGGCCTAATGGATAAGGCATCAACCTTCGGGGCTTGGAATTGTTGGTTCAAGTCCAATCTGGGTTGTCTTTGAAAGTCTCACCTCAATTTGGGAGCAATGTTTGGTGGATGAAACACGGTAGCTGTGAAAACCTTCTTGAGATGTGTTTGCATGTCATTAACTTCCTGCATTGCCATGCATATTACCTGTTATGACTAAAAGGGTAACGAGATACCTAACGCGAAAGGCCATTTTGAATCCTGCATGGTGCCTACAGAGAAGAGACTGTGTACAAAGACAAAAATGGTGCTTACATATAAAGCTGGTGGGTTGTTCAAGATCCATAAACAAATCTAACAACCGAATCATTGCCGCTCCTTTTTTTGTCTGTATAATTGTACATGTTAGACTGATTGAGATCAGAAGTCCACTAAATGTTCATTAACTAAAGTCACAGCAAAAGTTGCTACAATTAACATAGAAAGATCATAGTGAGCACAGCTCCGCCTCATTTTTTATGACAGGCGTAGGGCTCGTCCGGGATTTGAACCCGGGACCTCTCGCACCCGAAGCGAGAATCATACCCCTAGACCAACGAGCCCTGTAGAAGCAATCTGCAGTGCCACAAAAAATTCTGTGAGACCGATCCACTCTACTCTTTGTTCATGCTGTTTTTGTTACGTGTGTCAGCAACTCCCTGGAGGCATATTACAGTTCACAGGCAGTAAAAACAGCCCAGTGGCCTAAAGTACCAACTGGGTTGTCTTTGATGCAGTTCCTTTTACATTGACTGTGCAAGACAATCCAGTGTTACCTTTAAAAAGCTAGGTTCAGACTTCCGGCGGTTAACTGAAAGCGCATGGCCGCTTAACTTTTTGTCTCCCGTTCGGTCGGAGTTTAATTCCCCAATTAATACAATTAACACCTAATTCCTAATCGAATCTAATGATGGAAGGGGAGAAAGTCAGAAAGGGAAAAGGAAAACAGTTTGGGAAAACGGAAAAAGGTAGTAATTTAGAGGATACCGCCGGGGCTGAGAAACAAGGAGAGCGCAATGGCGGACAAGAGGAAAATCCAAAACTGGCAACAGTGGACGAAAGCGTCGCGGTCATCCGCGCAGACATAAAGATGGTGGCCTTGGAGATGAAGTCCGAGCTAAACATCTTCCGAGACGATCTGAAAAGAGAATTAGTGGACTTTCGAAAGGAAATTTACCAGACGCTAAACGAAATCACAACCGACCTGAAAACTACAACTGACAGAGTGAGTGAGGCCGAGACCCGCATCGCCGAGGCCGAGGAGTGGTCCACGGATTTCAGGGAAGCTCTGAGCCAGTCACTACAATCCCAGGAAAGAATGCAGATGAAGTTAACAGACCTGGAAGCACGCTCGAGACGTAATAATGTTCGCATTTACGGGATTTCGGAAGGCGCTGAAAATAACAACATGTACCAATTCATTGATAATCTTATTAAAAAGAACTGGACCTTGCTGAAATTGAACTCGGGATTCAAAGATGCCACAGAGCGCTCGGACCAGGACCTCCTAACGAGGCGCAGCCAAGATCGGTGATTGTGTACTTTCAAGAATTCAAAGTTAAGGAAATGGTTCTGCACACTGCGTGGAAGAAAAAGGAAATCTTTTACAACAACGGCAGGATCTACTTTGATCATGACTACCCTGCTGAAACCTTGGCGAAAAGGAAGGCATATTCTCAGATCAGGAGGATGCTCAAAGAGAAGGGAATACGATTTCAGACACCACCGCCAGCGAAACTGCGAGTGTTCTTTGACGGCGGGCCGGTCACCTATGGAAGCGCAGACGAAGTGACTGAGGACATGAGGAAAAGGGGTTTCCAGTTTGGCCCCGAGACATCTTCAGAAGTTGAGGTTTTGAATAAAGCGCGGACGACCGGCTGGCAGCGCTCTAAGAATACAACAAACCGGCAGACCCGTCAGGATTGGATTAAAGAGAGGCTCCGGAATTTTCGCCGATAAAGATAGATTTAAAGGTTTAGGATTTGTTAAATACGAGTGGCAAATGACCGTAAACTACACAATTGGTGAATGAACCAGCTGTTTGTTACGGACATTCTAGTTTATGCCAGGGGACAGCCGCGTACACCCACATCGGGATGGAGTAAGACTGAATCCTTTTTTTTTCTTCCCCCTACTCTATTTAGACTGTTATCTCACGTAGGCCGCTGCTGTTATCCTACTTACCTCAAGGCAGAGAAAAGCTTAATTCGTCCCTGGGTGGGCTCGAACCACCAACCTTTCAGTTAACAGCCAAACGTGCTAACCAATTGCGCCACAGAGACTTCGAGAGCAACCCAACTGTAGTAGAAATGCTGAACTTTGTCTCAATAGGTATGCTCGAAGAATCCAATTGAAAGCTGCCGAAAAGAGAGAAAGAAACGCCCAACGTGGGGCTCGAACCCACAACCCTGAGATTAAGAGTCTCATGCTCTACTGACTGAGCTAGCCGGGCTTCTGATACATTCATTCTAGTCACTGTTTTGATCAATACCTTCCCTACCTGTGTAAAGTTTGATGCTGATTTTAAGTCAACTGGAATAAGTAACTTGGCCGATCCAGGCACTGGACAACAAACTTCTGCTAAATCCTGATGTCATCTTGTAACGCCAGACAGCACGTGGCCCAGGATCATTGCCCGGTGCACGTGTTAGCAGTTGCAAGGCAGCAAAAGCCTTCGTTCGTCCCTGGATGGGCTCAAAGCAACAACCTTTTGGTTAACAGTCGAACGCGCTAACCGATTGTGCCACAGAGACTCAGACTAAATATACCAACTGTGGTAGAAACGCTGAACTTTGTCTCACTTGGTCTGCTGGATGAACCCAAATGAAAGCTGCCGAAAAGAGAGAGAGAAAGGTAAGAGAAACACCCAACGTGAGGCACGAACCCACGTCACCGAGATTAAGTGTCTCATGCCCTCCGACTGAGCTAGCCAGGCTTGTGAGATACTTATTCTAGTCACTGTTTTGATCAATACCTTCCCTACCTGTGTAAAGTTTGATGCTGATTTTAAGTCAACTGGAACAAGTAACTTGGCCAATAGAGGCACTGGACAACAAACTTCTGCTAAATCCTGATGTCATCTTGTAATGCCAGACAGGGCTTGTGAGATGCTCATTCAAGAGAAAGTCACTGTTTTGATCAATATCTTCCCTACCTGTGTAAAGTTTAATGTTTTTTTTAAGTCAACTGGAATAAAAAATTTGGCCAATACAGGCACTGGCCAACAAACTTCTGCTAAATCCTGATGTCATCTTGTACCGCCAGACAGCACGTGGCCCAGGATCTATGCCCAGTGCACGTGTTAGCAGTTGCAAGGCAGAGAAAAGCTTAATTCGTCCCTGGGTGGGCTCAAACCACCAACCTTTAGGTTAACAGCCGAACGCGCTAACCAATTGCGCCACAGAGACCTTGAGAGCAATTCCAGCTGTAGTAGAAATGCTGAACTGTGTCTCAATAGGTATGCTCGAAGAATCCAATTGAAAGCTGCCAAAAAGAGAGAGAAAAACGCCCAACGTGGGGCTCGAACCCACGACCCTGAGCTTAAGAGTCTCATGTTCTACCGACTGAGCTAGCTGGCTTTTTGATAAATTTATTCCAGTCACTGTTTTGATCAATACCTTCCCTACCTGTGTAAAGTTTGATGCTGATTTTAAGTCAACTGGAATAAGTAACTTGGCCGATCCAGGCACTGGACAACAAACTTCTGCTAAATCCTGATGTCATCTTGTAACGCCAGACAGCACGTGGCCCAGGATCATTGCCCGATGCACATGTTAGCAGTTGCAAGGCAGCAAAAGCAACAACCTTTCGGTTAACAGCCGAACGCGCTAACCGATTGTGCCACAGAGACTCAGACTAAATATACCAACTGTGGTAGAAACGCTGAACTTTGTCTCACTTGGTCTGCTGGATGAACCCAAATGAAAGCTGCCGAAAAGAGAGAGAGAAAGGTAAGAGAAACACCCAACGTGAGGCACGAACCCACGTCACTGAGAATAAGTGTCTCATGCTCTCCGACTGAGCTAGCCGGGCTTGTGAGACACTTATTCTAGTCACTGTTTTGATCAATACCTTCCCTACCTGTGTAAAGTTTGATGCTGATTTTAAGTCAACTGGAACAAGTAACTTGGCCAATAGAGGCACTGGACAACAAACTTCTGCTAAATCCTGATGTCATCTTGTAACGCCAGACAGCACGTGGCCCAGGATCATTGCCCAGTGCACGTGTTAGCAGTTGCAAGGCAGCAAAAGCATTCGTTCTTCCCTGGGTGGGCTCGAACCACCAACATTTCGGTTAACAGCCAAACACGCTAACCAATTGCGCCACTGAGACCCAAACACCAAGCCAACTGTTGTAGAAAATCTGAACTTTGTCTCACTTGGTCTGCAGGATGAATCCATATGAAAGCTGCCGAAAAGAGAGAGAAAGGTAACATAAACGCCCAACGTGGACCTCAAACCCACTTCACTGAGATTAAGTGTCTCATGCTCTCCCGTCTGAGCTAGCCTGGCTTGTGAGACACTCATTCTAGACACTGTTTTTATCAATACCTTCCCTACCTGTGTAAAGTTTGATGCTGATTATAAGTCAACTGGAATAAGTAATTTGGCCAATAGAGGAACTGGACAACAAACTTCTGCTAAATCCTGATGTCATCTTGTAACGCCAGACAGCACGTGGCCCAGGATCATTGCCCGGTGCACGTGTTAGCAGTTGCAAGGCAGCAAAAGCCTTCGTTCGTCCCTGGATGGCTCAAAGCAACAACCTTTTGGTTAACAGTCGAACACGCTAACCGATTGTGCCACAGAGACTCAGACTAAATATGCCAACTGTGGTAGAAACGCTGAACTTTGTCTCACTTGGTCTGCTGGATGAACCCAAATGAAAGCTGCCGAAAAGAGAGAGAGAAAGGTAAGAGAAACACCCAACGTGAGGCACGAACCCACGTCACTGAGATTAAGTGTCTCATGCCCTCCGACTGAGCTAGCCAGGCTTGTGAGACACTCATTCTAGTCACTGTTTTGATCAATACCTTCCCTACCTGTGTAAAGTTTGATGTTGATTTTAAGTCAACTGGAACAAGTAACTTGGCCAATAGAGGCACTGGACAACAAACTTCTGCTAAATCCTGATGTCATCTTGTAACGCCAGACAGGGCTTGTGAGATGCTCATTCAAGAGAAAGACACTGTTTTGATCAATATCTTCCCTACCTGTGTAAAGTTTAATGTTTTTTTTAAGTCAACTGGAATAAAAAATTTGGCCAATACAGGCCAACGCGCTAACCAATTGCGCCACAGAGACCTAGAGAGCATCCCAGCTGTAGTAGAAATGCTGAACTGTGTCTCAATAGGTATGCTCGAAGAATCCAATTGAAAGCTGCCGAAAAGAGAGAGAAAAACGCCCAACGTGGGGCTCGAACCCACGACACTGAGCTTAAGAGTCTAAAGGTCTACCGACTGAGCTAGCCAGGCTTGTGAGATGCTCATTCTAGTCACTGTTTTGATCAATACCTTCCCTACCTGTGTAAAGTTTGATGCTGATTTTAAGTCAACTTGAATAAGTAACTTGGCCGATCCAGGCACTGGACAACAACCTTCTGCTAAATCCTGATGTCATCTTGTAACGCCAGACAGCACGTGGCCCAGGATCATTGCCCGGTGCACGTGTTAGCAGTTGCAAGGCAGCAAAAGCATTCGTTCTTCCCTGGGTGGGCTCAAACCACCAACATTTCGGTTAACAGCTGATCACGCTAACCAATTGCGCCACTGAGACTCAAACACCAAACCAACTGTTGTAGAAAATCTGAACTTTGTCTCACTTGGTCTGCAGGATGAATCCATATGAAAGCTGCCGAAAAGAGAGAGAAAGTTAACATAAACGCCCAATGTGGACCTCAAACCCACGTCACTGAGATTAAGTGTCTCATGCTCTCCCGTCTGAGCTAGCCTGGCTTGTGAGACACTCATTCTAGACACTGTTTTTATCAATACCTTCCCTACCTGTGTAAAGTTTGATGCTGATTATAAGTCAACTGGAATAAGTAATTTGGCCAATAGAGGAACTGGACAACAAACTTCTGCTAAATCCTGATGTCATCTTGTAACGCCAGACAGCACGTGGCCCAGGATCTATGCCCAGTGCACGTGTTTGCAGTTGCAAGGCAGAGAAAAGCTTAATTTGTCCCTGGGTGGGCTCGAACCACCAACCTTTCGGTTAACAGCCAAACCCGCTAACCAATTGCGCCACAGAGACGTCGAGAGCAAGCCAACTGTAGTAGAAATGCTGAACTTTGTCTCAATAGGTATGCTCGAAGAATCCAATTGAAAGCTGCCGAAAAGAGAGAAAGAAACACCCAATGTGGGGCTCGAACCCACGACCCTGAGATTAAGAGTCTCATGCCCTACCGACTGAGCTAGCCGGGCTTCTGATACATTCATTCTAGTCACTGTTTTGATCAATACCTTCCCTACCTGTGTAAAGTTTGATGCTGATTTTAAGTCAACTGGAATAAGTAACTTGGCCGATCCAGGTACTGGACAACAAACTTCTGCTAAATCCTGATGTCATCTTGTAACGCCAGACAGCACGTGGCCCAGGATCATTGCCCGGTGCACGTGTTAGCAGTTGCAAGGCAGCAAAAGCCTTCGTTCGTCCCTGGATGAGCTCAAAGCAACAACCTTTCGGTTAACAGCCGAACGCGCTAACCGATTGTGCCACAGAGACTCAGATTAACCACACCAACTGTGGTAGAAACGCTGAACTTTGTCTCACTTGGTCTGCTGGATGAACCCAAATGAAAGCTGCCGAAAAGAGAGAGAGAAAGGTAAGAGAAACACCCAACGTGAGGCACGAACCCACGTCACTGAGATTAAGTGTCTCATGCCCTCCGACTGAGCTAGCCGGGCTTGTGAGACACTTATTCTAGTCACTGTTTTGATCAATACCTTCCCTACCTGTGTAAAGTTTGATGCTGATTTTAAGTCAACTGGAACAAGTAACTTGGCCAATAGAGGCACTGGACAACAAACTTCTGCTAAATCCTGATGTCATCTTGTAATGCCAGACAGGGCTTGTGAGATGCTCATTCAAGAGAAAGTCACTGTTTTGATCAATATCTTCCCTACCTGTGTAAAGTTTAATGTTTTTTTTAAGTCAACTGGAATAAAAAATTTGGCCAATACAGGCACTGGCCAACAAACTTCTGCTAAATCCTGATGTCATCTTGTACCGCCAGACAGCACGTGGCCCAGGATCTATGCCCAGTGCACGTGTTAGCAGTTGCAAGGCAGAGAAAAGCTTAATTCGTCCCTGGGTGGGCTCAAAGCAACAACCTTTTAGTCAACAGTCGAACGCGCTAACCGATTGTGCCACAGAGACTCAGACTAAATATACCAACTGTGGTAGAAACGCTGAACTTTGTCTCACTTGGTCTGCTGGATGAAACCAAATGAAAGCTGCCGAAAAGAGAGAGAGAAAGGTAAGAGAAACACCCAACGTGTGGCACGAACCCACGTCACTGAGATTAAGTGTCTCATGCCCTCCGACTGAGCTAGCCAGGCTTGTGAGACACTCATTCTAGTCACTGTTTTGATCAATACCTTCCCTACCTGTGTAAAGTTTGATGCTGATTTTAAGTCAACTGGAACAAGTAACTTGGCCAATAGAGGCACTGGACAACAAACTTCTGCTAAATCCTGATGTCATCTTGTAACGCCAGACAGGGCTTGTGAGATGCTCATTCAAGAGAAAGTCACTGTTTTGATCAATATCTTCCCTACCTGTGTAAAGTTTAATGTTTTTTTTAAGTCAACTGGAATAAAAATTTTGGCCAATTCAGGCCAACGCGCTAACCAATTGCGCCACAGAGACCTCGAGAGCATCCCAGCTGTAGTAGAAATGCTGAACTGTGTCTCAATAGGTATGCTCGAAGAATCCAATTGAAAGCTGCCGAAAAGAGAGAGAAAAACGCCCAACGTGGGGCTCGAACCCACGACACTGAGCTTAAGAGTCTAAAGGTCTACCGACTGAGCTAGCCAGGCTTGTGAGACGCTCATTCTAGTCACTGTTTTGATCAATACCTTCCCTACCTGTGTAAAGTTTGATGCTGATTTTAAGTCAACTGGAACAAGTAACTTGGCCGATCCAGGCACTGGACAACAAACTTCTGCTAAATCCTGATGTCATCTTGTAACGCCAGACAGCACGTGGCCCAGGATCATTGCCCGGTGCACGTGTTAGCAGTTGCAAGGCAGCAAAAATCTTCGTTCGTCCCTGGATGGGCTCAAAGCAACAACCTTTCGGTTAACAGCCGAACGCGCTAGCCGATTGTGCCACAGAGACTCAGACTAACCACACCAACTGTGGTAGAAACGCTGAACTTTGTCTCACTTGGTCTGCTGGATGAACCCAAATGAAAGCTGCCGAAAAGAGAGAGAGAAAGGTAAGAGAAACACCCAATGTGAGGCACGAACCCACGTCACTGAGATTAAGTGTCTCATGCCCTCTGACTGAGCTAGCAGGGCTTGTGTGACACTCATTCTAGTCACTGTTTTGATCAATACCTTCCCTACCTGTGTAAAGTTTGATGCTGATTTTAAGTCAACTGGAACAAGTAACTTGGCCAATAGAGGCACTGGACAACAAACTTCTGCTGAATCCTGATGTCATCTTGTAACGCCAGATAGGGCTTGTGAGATGCTCATTCAAGAGAAAGTCACTGTTTTGATCAATATCTTCCCTACCTGTGTAAAGTTTAATGGTTTTTTTAAGTCAACTGGAATAAAAAATTTGGCCAATACAGGCAATGGACAACAAACTTCGGCTAAATCCTGATGTCATCTTGTACCGCCAGACAGCACGTGGCTCAGGATCCATGCCCAGTGCATGTGTTAGCAGTTGCAAGGCAGAGAAAAGCTTAATTCGTCCCTGGGTGCGCTCAAACCACCAACCTTTCGGTTAACAGCCGAACGCGCTAACCAATTGCGCCACAGAGACCTCGAGAGCAACCCAGCTGTAGTAGAAATGCTGAACTGTGTCTCAATAGGTATGCTAGAAGAATCCAATTGAAAGCTGCCGAAAAGAGAGAGAAAAACGCACAACGTGGGGCTCGAACCCACGACACTGAGCTTAAGAGTTTAAAGGTCTACCGACTGAGCTAGCAGGGTTCCTGATAAATGTATTCTAGTCACTGTTTTGATCAATACCTTCACCTGTGTAAAGTTTGATGCTGATTTTAAGTCAACTGGAATAAGTAACTTGGCCGATCCAGGCACTGGACAACAAACTTCTGCTAAATCCTGATGTCATCTTGTAACGCCAGACAGCACGTGGCCCAGGATCATTGCCCGGTGCACGTGTTAGCAGTTGCAAGGCAGCAAAAGCATTCGTTCTTCCCTGGGTGGGCTCGAACGACCAACCTTTCGGTTAACAGCCAAACACGCTAACCAATAGCGCCTCGGAGACTCAGACACCAAACCAACTGTTGTAGAAAAGCTGAACTTTGTCTCACTTGGTCAAAGGATGAATCCATAATGAAAGCTGTCGAAAAGATAGGTAACAGAAACACCCAACGTGGAGCTCAAACCCACGTCACTGAGATTAAGTGTCTCATGCTCTCCCGTCTGAGCTAGCCGGGCTTGTGAGACACTCATTCTAGTCACTGTTTTTATCAATACTTTCCCTACCTGTGTAAAGTTTGATGCTGATTTTAAGTCAACTGGAATAAGTAACTTGGCCAATAGAGACAATGGACAACAAACTTCTGCTAAATCCTGATGTCATCTTGTGAAGCCAGACAGCACATGGCCCAGGATCTATGCCCAGTGCACGTGTTAGCAGTTGCAAGGCAGAGAAAAGCTTAATTCGCTCCTGGGTGGGCTCGAACCACCAACCTTTCGGTTAACAGCCAAATGCGCTAACCAATTGCGCCACAGAGACTTCGAGAGCAACCCAACTCTAATAGAAATGCTGAACTTTGTCTCAATAGGTATGCTCGAAGAATCCAATTGATAGCTGCCGAAAAGAGAGATAGAAACGCCCAACGTGGGGCTCGAACCCACGACCCTGAGATTAAGAGTCTCATGCTCTACCGACTGAGCTAGCCGGGCTTCTGATACATTCAATCTAGTCACTGTTTTGATCAATACCTTCCCTACCTGTGTAAAGTTTGATGCTGATTTTAAGTCAGCTGGAATAAGTAACTTGGCCGATCCAGGCACTGGACAACAAACTTCTGCTAAATCCTGATGTCATCTTGTAACGCCAGACAGCACGTGGCCCAGGATCATTGCCCGGTGCACGTGTTAGCAGTTGCAAGGCAGCAAAAGCAACAACCTTTCGGTTAACAGCCGAACGCGCTAACCGATTGTGCCACAGAGACTCAGACTAAATATACCAACTGTGGTAGAAACGCTGAACTTTGTCTCACTTGGTCTGCTGGATGAACCCAAATGAAAGCTGCCGAAAAGAGAGAAAGAAAGGTAAGAGAAACACCCAACGTGAGGCACGAACCCACATCACTGAGAATAAGTGTCTCATGCTCTCCGACTGAGCTAGCCGGGCTTGTGAGACACTCATTCTAGTCACTGTTTTGATCAATACCTTCCCTACCTGTGTAAAGTTTGATGCTGATTTTAAGTCAACTGGAACAAGTAACTTGGCCAATAGAGGCACTGGACAACAAACTTCTGCTAAATCCTGATGTCATCTTGTAACGCCAGACAGCACGTGGGCCAGGATCTATGCCCAGTGTACGTGTTAGCAGTTGCAAGGCAGAGAAAAGCTTAATTCGTCCCTGGGTGAGTTCGAACCACCAAACTTTCAGTTAACAGCCGAACGCGCAAACCAATTGCGCCACAGAGACTTCAAGAGCAACCCAACTGTAGTAGAAATGCTGAACTTTGTCTCAATAGGTATGCTCGAAGAATCCAATTGAAAGCTGCCGAAAAGAGAGAGAGAGAAACGCCCAACATGGGGCTCGAACCCACGTCACTGAGATTAAGAGTCTCATGCTCTACCGACTGAGCTAGCCGGGCTTCCAATATATTCATTCTAGTCACTGTTTTGATCAATACCTTCCCTACCTGTGTAAAGTTTGATGCTGATTTTAAGTCAACTGGAATAAGTAACTTGGCCGATCCAAGCACTGGACAACAAACTTCTGCTAAATCCTGATGTCATCTTGTAATGCCAGACAGGGCTTGTGAGATGCTCATTCAAGAGAAAGTCACTGTTTTGATCAATAACTTCCCTACCTGTGTAAAGTTTGAAGCTGATTTTAGCAACTAGTGTGTATAATAATGCTGATAAAGGACATCCTTGTCTTATAGATCTGGAAATCTCAATGTAGTCTGTTAAAAATCCATTTATTTTAAAACAACTAAAAATATCTGTATAAAAACATTTTATCCACTTAATGAAATTCTCACCAAAGCCAAATTTCTGGATTAAGTCAAATAAATAGCTGTGCTCAACTCTATCAAAAGCTTTCTCTAGATCTATGCTGAATAAAATCCTTTTTTATCTATATGTATCAGATTAAATCTCTTATACTTGTTATTGTGTCTGCTATATCTCTGCCTATTACACCATAAGCTTGATTAGTTGTGATAAGAGTGGGAACTACCTTTTTAAGTCTGTTTGCTAAAATCTTTGCTAATATCTTATAATCTGTATTAAGCATACTTAAAGGTCTATAATTTTGCAAATCATCTTTATCACCTTTATTTTTATAAATTATTTTAATCATTCCTTTCTTCATACTCTCACTCAACTCTCCTTTTTTAAAAATAGCAGTAAAAAGATCTTTTAAGATTGGAATTAAAACATCTTTAAAAGTCTTATAAAACTCGGATGATAAACCATCTAAACCAGGGCTTTTCCCATTGCTTAATTGTGTTATAGCTTCATTAATCTCATCTTCAGTTATATCACTATCACACCGTTCTTTATCCTCTTCCCTTACTTTAACCTTTATTTGATTCAATAAAAAATCCTTATCTTCTTCATGAACTCCTTCTCCCTTAAACAAAATACCATAGAAATCTTCAACTGTTCTTAAAATACTTTCTTTATCTTTGACATTTTCCCCTTTTATTGAGACATTCTTTATCAAATCGGCTTTTTGTCGTGTTTTTTCTAAATCATAAAAGAACTTTGTACTTCTTTCTCCTTCCACTGTATTTTTCATCTTGCTTCTTATTCTCGCTCCCATACATTTTTCCTCTTCTGCTTCTTTCAGTTTCTCTTCTAATATCACTATTCTCCTAATATACATATTTCCTTCTGTTATCTTTTCCATTTCATTCTCCCATTCTTTGTTTAATTGTCTTTCTTTAGCTCGATTAGCTTTCTGCATTTTCTTTGAACATTCTATTGAAAATCTTTTGGCCTCTAATTTTACATTGTCCCACCACACACTTATTTCTTCATCATATAACTCATCCTTTACACTATTAATAATAATATTTTCCATTTCAATTTTATAACAATCATTCTTTAAGAGCTCTGTATTAAACACCCATACACCTGGTCCTCTTTCAACTCCACTGAAATCCATCATTACATACAAAAAATCATGGTCATTACAGCTAAAAATCTTGTAAATAATCTTTGAAATAAAAGATTCTAATCTTCTTGTACATAAAACATAGTCTAATCTACTTTGTTTTAAAACTGTATTCACCCACTGCCTTCTTGAGTATTCTCTTTTGACTCTATTTCTCTCTCTCCATACATCTACATATTTATGTTTTTCAATCATGTATTTCAGTTCTTTTCTTCCAACATCTGCTCTATAAACCATATAATCATCTACATCTATCCTTTCTAAAACAGTATTAAAATCTCCTAAGACAATAACATTATTCCATCCACTCATTAAAACACTTAGGTCCTTAAAAAAAGTAACTCTTTCCAGATCTTGATTTGGAGCATGGATGTTACATATTGTTATTTCTTCACCCTTATTTATAATTTTAATAGTTAAGATCCTTCCATAGTTATCTTTAAATAAAACATCAAAAGAGCATCCTATTCCTCTTCTAATTAATATTGCCATGCCTTTTTTCTTATTTGGGTCATTATTATACAATATTTCCCCATCCCAACATTTTTTAAACTCATTAATAATCGTTTCATTTCATCCAGTCTCTTGTATACATATTATATCACATTTTTCTGTTAAAGCAATAACATTTTCAAACTTTACTTTAGATGACAGCCCTCTTACATTAATTGAAACCAAACATAAGTTGTTTTATAGAAATATAAAAAAAACAAGCCATCCAAACAGAAGAAAATCCAAATTAAACAAACCATCAATCATTTGTAGTCTTCTTTATCTAAAATCTTAGATCAGTTCTGTCAGTTTTTAGTTTTGCTTTTGCTTCTTTTCGTAATTTCTGTTTCTTAAGCACTTGCTGAATATTTATTTGTACAGTTTTTCTGCGTCTTCTGTTTATGCTGTCTACTGTTCTGTCTTTAGTCCCAATATTTATTTCATCATTATCATCATCGCTTACCTCTTCATCAATTCTGCTTTCTGTATTTTCACCCGCTGCTCCTTGTTCTTTTTCCATGTCCTGTCCATCGTCTTTCATTAGATGTTGTGCCTCAGTCTCTACTGTATCTCCTTCATCCTCTTCACTCATAGCCTGCTCCTCTTCTTGTTCATTCAAACCATCCGCTGTTAAATCCTGTGGTTCCTCCTCACTTTCTTCATAGCTTGATTTTTCCATTGGTTTATGCATTTCCATAACTCCAGTCTCTTCCTCGTCTGATTCACATCTGCACCACAATGTTGTCTTTTTGCAGCCTTGGCACCGTGGGGCTTTACAGTCCCACGCAAAATGCCCCTGCTCCAGACATTCTCTACACACAAATTGTGGGCAGTCTTTTTTTTCATGTTCAGTACTTCCACATAATCTGCATGTTTTTATCTGCTGATCATGTATCACTCTAAAATATTTGGGTCCTTCCTCTGTATCAAATTTGACGTTGTAAGGAAGAGTCATGACTTCTTTCGGAAATTTCACCCTGATGAAACTTGTTCTATCAGCCACAGTTGTTCCTGGATGATATCTTCTTCTTAGTGGGAGAATTGGAGAAACTCCCCAGTCCACAAGCTTTTGGATGATTTCACTATCTTGAATATAGTTGGGTAAATTTTAAAAAGAAACCATTCTCTCAGTTGCGCAGAGTTTTGATATTTCACATAATTGTTGGTTGATCATGAGTCCATCCATTAAACTATCACAGTCTGTTTCATTTTCCATAGTTAGTTCATAGTCAAAATTTGATTTTTTCCTCAGTCCAAACAATTTTCCAACTCCAGTCTTTCCTTCCACAGCCTTTATAATCATAACTACTGTGATAGTTCCAGGATCTTTCACAGTCATTGTCAAAGTTGTTTCTTTTTTATATTGTCTCTGAAATCTAGCTTGACTTTTCAGTTTGTTTATCATCTCATTTCTTTGACTTGTTTGTTGGGTGTTTTCCAAACGTTCAGCAATTGCTTTACCTTTTGTTTGTTGTATTTCTCCACTTCCTCCTCTACTTGTGTCTGATCTGTTTTTCCTCCTTCTTGCCACAACAGTTGCCCATGTGTCATTATTGTCAATGTCCTTGTTTGAATCTCCTGAATTGCTATCTTCAGGAGTAGCTTTGTCCGTGCTGCCATAGTCGATATTCAGTTCCTGTTCCTTTGTCAAAGTGTCCATTCTTTCAAAAGGTTTTAACCCCAAACAGATAACACTGTCTGGGGTTTAACTAAAACTAAACAAAATTTATATAACTTATTTTAAGCAAAATCAAGAAAAAAAACAATAAAGAAAATCAAAATGGGAGAGCCTTTCTCTCCCTACTGCCACCTCACACTTCCTTGAAAGCTGTCAAACTCAAGGGGGCGTGCTCAGGGTGGTATGGCCGTAAGCGAGAGCAGCAGTCAAGAGTTGGCTATTTAAAAATAGGCGCAGCACCAGGAGCCGAGCGCAGCTCAGCTTGCATTGACACAGCACCAAGAGTAACAAGGCCCTTGTCCCCTCAATTGTTTACCTGTTTTTTGTTTTTTTTTCTGTTTCTGCTCCGGGGCACCAACAGCTCTTGCTAAGTTAAACCAGCCAAGTCACTGTACTCACTTTCCCCCGAATGGAATCAGTCCCTACCACTTAGAAGTCACCCAGCCAACTTGCAGCGTAATCTCTTCCACTTGTAAGTCTCTGAGCTGTAGCAATACCTAAGTGCTCTGATAAAACATGCATAAAAGAAACTATGGCTTTTAACCTCCTCTTGGGGAGAAGAGAGTCTCCGACCCTGGATCTCAGGGGTTCTCTGGAGGGACTGTCAGGAATCCTGTAAGAGCATCCCATCCACACAACGTCTTGCTATAAAACAAAGCAGAATGTGTGGTGACGGAACTCCAGGTTGACAGAGCCTTGTCCTTGTTTCAAATAATGTGCTAACAAGGTGCTGAACGGAGTGCCAGTGGCACAAAGGATAACGCTTATGACTATGGATCAGAGGATTCTAGCTTAGCAATCGTAAACCCAGCCTACTTGATGCAAACGTCCCTACCAGGCCCAACCCTGCTTTTCTTCCGAGTTCAGATGAGATCAGGCATTGCCAGGGTGGTATGGCCGTAAGCGAAAGCAGCCGTCAAGAGTTAGCTATTTAAAAATAGGCGCAGCACCAGGAGCCGAGCGCAGCTCAGCTTGCATTGACACAGCACTGACAGTAACAAGGCCCTTGTCCCCTCAATTGTTTACCTGTTTTTTTTTTTTTTTTTTTCTGTTTCTGCTTTGGGGCACCAACAGCTCCTGCTAAGTTAAACCAGCCAAGTCACTGTACCCACTTTCCCCCGAATGGAATCAGGGAAGTGGGTACACTGACCTGGCTGGTTCCAGAGTTCAGAGAGGAATTCAGAGTTGTTGTTTTTTTGTATTTTGGGAAGTATATTAGCTGCCAAATGAAGGAATTTAAAAAGCTTACAGCACCTGGTATTCCCAGGCGGTCTCCCATCCAAGTAACAAACCAGGCCCAACCCTGCTTTGATTCCGAGTTCAGATGAGATATATATATTTTTTTTATTAAAATCAAATATTTACATTTTTACAAAGAAATGATCACATCACACAAAAATCACATGATACTTACAACACTCATTATTAGACTTCATATTTTTCCCATAACCAACTTAAAATGTTGTCCTTGTATTCAACCATTACGTTCCCTTTTACCATTATTTCTATAAATACATTTAAGTACATTCTTGTACTATACAATAGTTGAATATCAATTTTACAGCCATCTCCATTCTGTTTTTAAACATACGCCATATATCCACTCTCTTCCCATCATGTTTAGCCATATTTCTCCTTATCCAAATCACATACTTAGCAATTGTTATACATAGATTAAAAGCATAGATCTTTTGTTCATCCACATATATGTCCCCTATTAACGATTTAGCAATTTTCTTAAATTTTTCCATAATTCCTCCAACTTTTCACAATAGAAGAACGAATGTAATAAACCTTCCCCTTCCTTTATACACACCTTATATGTTATATCTTGTTCAATTCCCATTTTACACAATCTCATTTCTGTTAATATGCAATTATGTCTCAATAAATAATTACAATTTTCTAAAATTGGTTCCATATATTTCATTCTGACATTTGCCCATATTTCTTTTTCATTTAAATCCTCATATCTTTCCTTCCAGTAGTTGAATGCTATAGGTCTTATAAAAGCCTTTGATCTAAAAACAACATAAAAACTCTTAACTGTACATAAGCTCATATTGATCTTTTCTCCTTTTTTTTTCTTAAAATAGACCTCTGGTAATTCTTCCTTATCCCGCAACTCATTTTTTTTTTTCAATTATTTCAATCCAATCTTTTGGTATTGCTTTTTTCAAATCATGATATTGTCTTTGTAATTTTGTTTTAGAAAAAACTGAAGTTTTTGCCAAGACTGCCCTCATAAGTGGCAGCTCCCATATTGTCTAGCGCTCAGGATTCCTGGTTTTCACCCAGGCGGCCCGGGTTCGACTCCCGGTATGGGAAGCCTTGAGTATTTTTGCCACTGCCCTTTTTTTCCAGCAGTCGGACTGCAGCAACTTTAAGGGGGTGGGCTTGTGTGGGACTCTCATAAGCCTTCGATAGCTGAGTTGGTAGAGCGGAGGACTGTAGTTGTGTTGTTGGCAATCCTTAGGTCGCTGGCTCGAAGGAGGTCTTTTGCCCTTTCATGCCTGTGCAGTTCGCATATATCTTGATAGCTAGAGCTCAAAAGGAAGTTCCCTGACCAGGAATCGAACCCGGGCCACGGCGGTGAGAGCGCCGAATCCTAACCACTAGACCACCAGGGAAGGTCTTGCAGAAGCTCGCCCTCAAGCCTAGCTGTGGGCCTCCACGCAAGTATGCTGCAGCTGCTCTGACAAAAATAAATCTAACGCTTGTAACCTCCTCCTGGAGAGGAGAAAGTCTCAGACCCTGGATCACAGTTCTTCTAGGGAGGGACTGCCACATGCACTGTAAGAGCATCCTATCGACACCACAACTTGCCATAATAACGAAGGACAGCATGTGTTGAATGAACTCCGTGTTGAATGAACTCCGTGTTGAATGAACTACGTGTTGACAGGGCCAGTGGCGCAATGGATAACGCGTCTGACTACGGATCAGAAGATTCTAGGTTCGACTCCTGGCTGGCTCGCTCTGGTCTTTTTGCTTTGATGTCAGCCAGTGCACTGCAGTCGCCTTTCGCCCCCACTGGAGCTGTTCAGGTCCACTCTGGAGTGAGTCGAGTTTAAGGGGCCGCAATCACAGAGCCCGTGGGGTGCTCACCTGGTTTCAAAGGCTGCCCCAACTGCTAGATTTTTATTAACGTCTACTACAGCTACACCAATCGTAAACCCAGCCTACTTGTTGCAAAAGTCCCTATCACTTAGAAGTCACCCAGCCAACTTGCAGCGTAATCTCTTCCACTTGTAAGTCTCTGAGCTGTAGCAATACCTAAGTGCTCTGATAAAACATGCATAAAAGAAACTATGGCTTTTAACCTCCTCTTGGAGAGAAGAGAGTCTCCGACCCTGGATCTCAGGGGTTCTATGGAGGGACTGTCAGGAATCCTGTAAGAGCATCCCATCCACACAACGTCTTGCTATAAAACAAGGCAGAATGTGTGGTGACGGAACTCCAGGTTGACAGAGCCTTGTTTCAAACAATGTGCTAACAAGGTGCTGAACGGAGTGCCAGTGGCACAAAGGATAACGCTTATGACTATGGATCAGAGGATTCTAGCTTAGCAATCGTAAACCCAGCCTACTTGATGCAAACGTCCCTACCAGGCCCAACCCTGCTTTTCTTCCGAGTTCAGATGAGATCAGGCATTGCCAGGGTGGTATGGCCGTAAGCGAGAGCAGAGTTAGCTATTTAAAAATAGGCGCAGCACCAGGAGCCGAGCGCAGCTCAGCTTGCATTGACAAAGCACTGACAGTAACAAGGCCCTTATCCCCTCAATTGTTTAACTGTTTTTTTTTTTTTTTTCTGTTTCTGCTTTGGGGCACCAACAGCTCCTGCTAAGTTAAACCAGCCAAGTCACTGTACCCACTTTCCCCCGAATGGAATCAGGGAAGTGGGTACACTGACCTGGCTGGTTCCAGAGTTCAGAGAGGAATTCAGAGTTGTTGTTTTTTTGTATTTTGGGAAGTGTATTAGCTGCCAAATGAAGGAATTTAAAAAGCTTACAGCACCTGGTATTCCCAGGCGGTCTCCCATCCAAGTACCAACCAGGCCCAACCCTGCTTTGCTTCCGAGTTCAGATGAGATATATATATATTTTTTTATTAAAATCAAATATTTACATTTTTACAAAGAAATGATCACATCACACAAAAATCACATGATACTTACAACACTCATTATTAGACTTCATATTTTTCCCATAACCAACTTAAAATGTTGTCCTTGTATTCAACCATTACGTTCCCTTTTACCATTATTTCTATAAATACATCCTCCTTTTCTTGTACTATAAAATAGTTGAATATCAATTTTACAGCCATCTCCATTCTCTTTTTAAACATACGCCATATATCCACTCTCTTCCCATCATGTTTAGCCATATTTCTCCTTATCCAAATCACATACTTAGCAATTGTTATACATAGATTAAAAGCATACATACCACATTCATTTTGACCAAATAAAAAAAAATTTCCCAGTTCTTTTGTTCATCCACATATATGTCCCCTATTAACGATTTAGCAATTTTCTTAAATTTTTCCATAATTCCTCCAACTTTTCACAATAGAAGAACAAATGTAATAAACCTTCCCCTTCCTTTATACACACCTTATATGTTATATCTTGTTCAATTCCCATTTTACACAATCTCATTTCTGTTAATATGCAATTATGTCTCAATAAATAATTACAATTTTCTAAAATTGGTTCCATATATTTCATTCTGACATTTGCCCATATTTCTTTTTCATTTAAATCCTCATATCTTTCCTTCCAGTAGTTGAATGCTATAGGTCTTATAAAAGCCTTTGATCTAAAAACAACATAAAAACTCTTAACTGTACATAAGCTCATATTGATCTTTTCTCCATTTTTTTTTCTTAAAATAGACCTCTGGTAATTCTTCCTTATCCCGCAACTCTTTTTTTTCAATTATTTCAATCCAATCTTTTGGTATTGCTTTTTTCAAATCATGATATTGTCTTTGTAATTTTGTTTTAGAAAGAACTGAAGTTTTTGCCAAGACTGCCCTCATAAGTGGCAGCTCCCATATGGTCTAGCGGTCAGGATTCCTGGTTTTCACCCAGGCGGCCCGGGTTCGACTCCCGGTATGGGAAGCCTTGAGTATTTTTGCCACTGCCCTTTTTTTCCCAGCAGTCGGACTGCAGCAACTTTAAGGGGGTGGGCTTGTGTGGGACACTCATAAGCCTTCGATAGCTCAGTTGGTAGAGCGGAGGACTGTAGGTGTGTTGTTGGCAATCCTTAGGTCGCTGGTTCGACTCCGGCTCGAAGGAGGTCTTTTGCCCTTTCATGCCTGTGCAGTTCGCATTTATCTTGATAGCTAGAGCTCAAAAGGAAGTTCCCTGACCGGGAATCGAACCCAGGCCGCGGCGGTGAGAGCGCCGAATCCTAACCACTAGACCACCAGGGAAGGTCCTGCAGAAGCTCGCCCTCAAGCCTAGCTGTGGGCCTCCATGCAAGTATGCTGCAGCTGCTCTGACAAAAATAAATCTAACGCTTGTAACCTCCTCCTGGAGAGGAGAAAGTCTCAGACCCTGGATCACAGTTCTTCTAGGGAGGGACTGTCACATGCACTGTAAGAGCATCCTATCGACACCACAACTTGCCATAATAACGAAGGACAGCATGTGTTGAATGAACTCCGTGTTGAACGAACTCCGTGTTGAATGAACTCCGTGTTGACTGAGCTGTGTCCTTATCACAAGTAACAAGATAAAGATGAAAAGATAAGCAGACAGGGCCAGTGGCGCAATGGATAACGCGTCTGACTACGGATCAGAAGATTCTAGGTTCGACTCCTGGCTGGCTCGCTCTGGTCTTTTTGCTTTGATGTCAGCCAGTGCACTGCAGTCGCCTTTCGCCCCCACTGGAGCTGTTCAGGTCCACTCTGGAGTGAGTAGAGTTTAAGGGGCCGCAATCACAGAGCCCGTGGGGTGCTCACCTGGTTTCAAAGGCTGCCCCAACTGCTAGATTTTTATTAACGTCTACTACAGCTACACCAATCGTAAACCCAGCCTACTTGTTGCAAAAGTCCCTATCACTTAGAAGTCACCCAGCCAACTTGCAGCGTAATCTCTTCCACTTGTAAGTCTCTGAGCTGTAGCAATACCTAAGTGCTCTGATAAAACATGCATAAAAGAAACTATGGCTTTTAACCTCCTCTTGGAGAGAAGAGAGTCTCCGACCCTGGATCTCAGGGGTTCTATGGAGGGACTGTCAGGAATCCTGTAAGAGCATCCCATCCACACAACGTCTTGCTATAAAACAAAGCAGAATGTGTGGTGACGGAACTCCAGGTTGACAGAGCCTTGTTTCAAACAATGTGCTAACAAGGTGCTGAACGGAGTGCCAGTGGCACAAAGGATAACGCTTATGACTATGGATCAGAGGATTCTAGCTTAGCAATCGTAAACCCAGCCTACTTGATGCAAACGTCCCTACCAGGCCCAACCCTGCTTTTCTTCCGAGTTCAGATGAGATCAGGCATTGCCAGGGTGGTATGGCCGTAAGCGAGAGCAGCCGTCAAGAGTTAGCTATTTAAAAATAGGCGCAGCACCAGGAGCCGAGCGCAGCTCAGCTTGCATTGACCCAGCACCGACAGTAACAAGGCCCTTGTCCCCTCAATTGTTTACCTGTTTTTTGTTTTTTTTTTTCTGTTTCTGCTTTGGGGCACCAACAGCTCCTGCTAAGTTAAACCAGCCAAGTCACTGTACCCACTTTCCCCCGAATGGAATCAGGGAAGTGGGTACACTGACCTGGCTGGTTCCAGAGTTCAGAGAGGAATTCAGAGTTGTTGTTTTTTTGTATTTTGGGAAGTGTATTAGCTGCCAAATGAAGGAATTTAAAAAGCTTACAGCACCTGGTATTCCCAGGCGGTCTCCCATCCAAGTACCAACCAGGCCCAACCCTGCTTTGCTTCCGAGTTCAGATGAGATATATATATATTTTTTTATTAAAATCAAATATTTACATTTTTACAAAGAAATGATCACATCACACAAAAATCACATGATACTTACAACACTCATTATTAGACTTCATATTTTTCCCATAACCAACTTAAAATGTTGTCCTTGTATTCAACCATTACGTTCCCTTTTACCATTATTTCTATAAATACATCCTCCTTTTCTTGTACTATAAAATAGTTGAATATCAATTTTACAGCCATCTCCATTCTCTTTTTAAACATACGCCATATATCCACTCTCTTCCCATCATGTTTAGCCATATTTCTCCTTATCCAAATCACATACTTAGCAATTGTTATACATAGATTAAAAGCATACATACCACATTCATTTTGACCAAATAAAAAAAAATTTCCCAGTTCTTTTGTTCATCCACATATATGTCCCCTATTAACGATTTAGCAATTTTCTTAAATTTTTCCATAATTCCTCCAACTTTTCACAATAGAAGAACAAATGTAATAAACCTTCCCCTTTCTTTATACACACCTTATATGTTATATCTTGTTCAATTCCCATTTTACACAATCTCATTTCTGTTAATATGCAATTATGTCTCAATAAATAATTACAATTTTCTAAAATTGGTTCCATATATTTCATTCTGACATTTGCCCATATTTCTTTTTCATTTAAATCCTCATATCTTTCCTTCCAGTAGTTGAATGCTATAGGTCTTATAAAAGCCTTTGATCTAAAAACAACATAAAAACTCTTAACTGTACATAAGCTCATATTGATCTTTTCTCCATTTTTTTTTTTTCTTAAAATAGACCTCTGGTAATTCTTCCTTATCCCCCAACTCATTTTTTTCAATTATTTCAATCCAATCTTTTGGTATTGCTTTTTTCAAATCATGATATTGTCTTTGTAATTTTGTTTTAACAACTCTTTTATAACCATCCTCCACAGCATCTACAATTACTTGTAATGGTACAAATCCTTTTATCACTTCATATAATACATCTTTAACTTGTCTTAATCCTCCATCCCACCTTTCCTTAAAATATAACATTTTTCCTTCATTTAAAATATTTGGATTCAGAAAAAGTGGTTGTTCTACAATCTGAGCCCTTCCTTTTGGTATAATAAACACATTTTCTAAAAAAATTCACCCCATGATTCTAAGACCTCAACATAAAATCTTGGCAGACCTGCTGTCATCCATATTTTTCATTTTCATCCATAAAACATTACATCCCATATCAAAATGTCCACATTTCTTCAAATAATAGTCTAACACACTTTTCCAAATCACATCCATTTTCCCTTCCAAAAACCTTTGAATAATCTTAATTCTTAATGTTTTCATTTTTAAAAAGCTATCTAAAAGTCCCAGACCTCCTTCTTTTACCTCCCCAATCAAAGTGTTATAAGCAATTTTGGCTTTTCCATTTCCCCACAAAAACTTTAAAACTACATCCTTAATTTTTTATAGTATACTTCAGGAAATGCAGTTACACTTAACACATACCAGACCTTTGACAACATTAAAGCGTTTAAGATTAATACTTTCCCTTTTAACGTCAAATTTCGAGCTTTCCAAAAGTCTTTTCTCAATTCCATTTAAAACTCCCTCCCAATTTAAATTATCTGCTTTATTAGAATCCATCCCCACCCAAATTCCCAAAATGTTTGTATGTTGCTTTTCTTCTTTAAAGGGTATGTGTTGTGTTATTTCTTCTACTCTTCCCACCAGAGGTGTAGTCCTAAAAAAAAGGTGGTGTACTATTACCCACCCAACCCGCCCATGCTATTTTATTATTTTACCTGAACGTTTCAGCGAGACATCATTCAGACTTTGAAAAACTCACGAAATTTTCTCACAGCTGCTGTGGTCGTCAGGGGCAGGGAATGGCGCAAAATATGAACAAAAATGCACCAATTGCAACAAATTAAGATGAGAGTTAAAAAAAGCACTTGGTATACAGTTAAGGGATGCGAATACACGTAAATTAGGGAAGTCTAATCAGCAAAACAAGTGAGTATACTGAGGGTATACGCAATTATTGATTCTCAGAAGTCGTAATACCCAAAGAGCTAGTGGAAAAAAGTAGGCGTACTAAGTATACGTGCGTATAGCCCCGACTACACCACTGCTTCCCACCCTCATGCATATACTTTTTCCAACATTAACCTTAGCTCCTGATGCTTTACAATATCGCTCTAAAATCTCCATCGCGCCTTTAATACTCTGAATATCTTCAACCAACAATGTAGTATCATCCGCGTATTGATACACAGCTTCTCTGTTGTCTTTTTTATTCTATTTGTATCCCTTTAATGCTTCTATCTGATTTTATTGCCAATCCCAGTGGTTCAGCTACCAGCGTGTTTAATAAAGCAGACAATGAGAATCCCTGCCTTACTGATCTTGTTGGTTGAAGACATTCTGTTAAAAGCCATTACATTTTTTACATGTTAAAATATCTGTATAAAAACATCTGAATCCATTTCCTAAAATTTTCCCCAAATCCAAACTCTTTAAGAACTGCAAATAAAAAATCATGCTCTACCCTGTCAAAAGCTTTCTCTAGATCTAAACCTATTAAAAAACCCTTTCTCTTTTTCTTTCATATAGTCTATTGTATCCCTTATACTTTTCACCACATCTGTTATGTTTTTTCCTTGCACCCCATAAGCCTGTGTTGTTTTAATTATCTTGGGTAAAAATATTTTAACCTATTTGCTAAAACTTTTGCGAAAATCTTCATATCTGTATTTAACATTGTTATTGGTCTAAAATTCTTTAGATCTTTTTTGTCCCCTTTTCCTTTTTATATCATTTTTATCATTCCTATTCTCATCTTTTCACTCAATAATTCTTTAATAAAAACCTCTTCATAGATCTCTTTTAAAATCGGTACTAAAATATCTTTAAATTCTTTATAAAATTCATTTGTTATGCCATCTACACCTGGACTTTTTCTTGCCATTAATTGCTTAATAGCCACCTCTATTTCTTCTTCTTGAATTTCTTCATCACAAAGTTTTTTGTCTTCTTCGGTTACCTTTAATTTGATCTGTTATATAAAATATTCTTTCTCTTCTTCATTTGTTCCTTGTTTTTTGAACATATCACTATAAAAATCCTTTACTGTTTTTAAAATCCCCTCAGTTTCTGTTTCTACTTTCCCCTCTTTATTTAATACCTCTTTTATTAATTCAGCTCTTTGCCTATTGCTTTCCAAATTAAAGAAGAACTGTGTAGATCTTTCTCCTTCTACTGCATATTTTGCTTTACTTCTTATTATTGCACCTTTGCATTTTTCTTCTTCTATTATTTTTACTTTTCTTGTAACCTTACAATTTCTTCAATATCTTCGTTTCCCTCACCCTCTGTCCCTTTTCTTAACTCTTTATCTAGCTTCTTTCTTATTTCTTTTTTTTTTTGTTTTTTCATACATTTACTATATTCTATTAAAAAAAGTTTTTAACCTCCCACTCAGCCATTGCTCCTCCCAGTGAATTATCTTCCATTTCATCTCGATTTCCCGCATTACTCTCTGTATTCTCAATAATTACTTTCTCAACTTCACCAATCTTTCCCAACTCTGTTTCATCCATCATTTGTCTTGCTTCCTTAACAGTCTCTGGGATTTGTGTAACATTTTCTTTCTCCATCCAACACTCACATCTTACCATCACCTTTCTGCAATCCAGGCATTTCACTGCATCGCAATCCCTTGTGAAATGTCCTTGCTCCTCACACTGAAAGCATTTAAAATCAGGACAGTCTTTAAACACATGTCCAGGACCCATACACAAGCGACAAGTTTTCACTTGACGGTAATGCATAATTCGGAAATATTGTGTTCCTTCTTCAGTATCAAATTTTGCACTGTTTGGGAGTGATATCACCTCCTTCGGGAATTTAACCCTTAAATACCTCGTACCATCTGCAATGTCTGTACCCGGATACATTCGCCTTCTGATAACAGATGCAGGTGTTACTCCCCAAAACTTACGTTTATCCAGAATTTCATCATCCTCAATATAAGCTGGCAAATGTATAAAAGATACAATATACTCTCTTACTTGTAAGTGTCTTACTTCACAATTCTTCCCTTTTATCATGAGTCCATCTTCCAAATCCTCTTTACTTCTCAGAGTTATTTCATATTCCTTTTCCTTTCTTGGTCTTACAGCCAGAACCTTCCCTTTTCCTATCTTCTCAGTCAGAGCCTTTATGATGTCTTCTGCTCTAGCATCATTCACTTCTGTCATATGAACAATCACTGTAGCTTCTTTAGTATAGATCCTTTTATCGCCCATTTGTCCGTGTCCAAAGTCTTGTCCTACTTCCAGTCCATTATCCAGTTGCCCTCTTCGTTTTCTATCCATGTCCATATCTTTACGTTTGAGTCCTTCCACACTCCTCTAACTTATACTTCTCACAATCACTGCACTATTTAACATTTGCACATTTAAAGTTTGCACATATTCATTGCACTGATTCATTTACTTGAACTGGACATACCCACAGCACATGGACATTTGTAATTATGTTATCTATCTGCCACTCCTGATTATTAATAGCATACTGTACATATATTCATTTATTGTAAATCTGTTCATAGCTAATACAACCTGTATATAATGTTGATAGTACATCCATCTGTAAATATCACCATAGTTTTTCTATAACTGCACTTTATAACTTATACCTGTATCCTGCACTTGCTGCTATTGCACTGCTGGTTAGACCTAAACTGCATTTCGTTGCCTTGTACTTGTACATGTGTAATGACAATAAAGTTGAATCTAATCTAATCTAATCTAATTTGCACTCATAACAGAACACAAACTTCCCAGACAGCAAAGTGCTGCTGGGAAGTGGACAAAATTATCAAAAAAAGAAAAACTAAAAAAAACTCAAACTTTTTCTGAAAAAACAAACAAACAAAACAAAAATCGAGTGATCCTTTCTCACTCTCTGCCTACCACTTTCTTTGCTGCAAGTGCACTATTGCCCTCTAGCATTCCAGGGTGGTACGGCTGTAAGCGAGAGCAGTTGTCAAGAGTTGGCTATTTAAAATAGGCGGATTCACGTCGAGGAGGCAAGAGGAGGGTTGAAAACTGGGCTTGGACAGCTTTTTCTTCATTAATATTCCTTAATTCTTCATCAGCCTTCGACTGGTCATCAGCAGTAACATGAACAGTGCATCACACAGAACATTATTAGCATGTTTTGCAGCAAACAAAGCACCCCATTCAATCTTATACATAGCCCAGTTTTTACTCCACAAAATGTCAGCTTGCCCTTTCATGAGCTGCATCCAGTCAACCCTTGCAATGACATTCAAACCGGGGGAGCTCATTACAGTGAATACTGGGTGACAGAAGATGAGAACTCCACCACTGCAGAGTGAAATTATTGACCTGTTTTTTTTTGGTGAGGTTGTACCTTCGAACGCTTTATCCAACCTCAACGTCAGAAAGAGATGGCATCCATACTTGACTTTTTTTTTTCGCTCACACAAAGAACTCCTTGGTCGAAAGCTTTCATTTTCTACACTTCTGTGAGAGGATGTCCGCAAGCGTTGGTAATATAGTGGTGAGCATAGCTGGCTTCTAAGTAGATTCCCAGCCAATGTATACCTTTTGGCTGCCGTAACATTACAAAACATTAGAAATCTGTTGGGGTCTTCTCGCGCTGGTTCGAGTCCTGCAGACCACGTGCTCGTCCTCTTACTAATGGCACGTCCTGAATGTTTACCATAAACCCAACCTCACAGTAACCTGTTGTGTTTTAGCAACATCTACACCAACCACAAGTCCAAACCCCACCTTACAGTAAACTTTTGTGTAGCGTAAAGGTCTGCGCCGACCATGCGCACAGCCATGGAGCCCGGGTAGCTCAGTCGGTAGAGCATCAGACTTTTAATCTGAGGGTCCAGGGTTCAAGTCCCTGCTCGGGCGTGTAAGGCTCTTCTTGTGGAGCCACAGCTTTTGCCAGTGAGCTATCGCTTGCTGAAAGTTTCATCTGGATGCACAACATGTGTATTAGGCATGAGGACATGGACAGCACAGGCAGTCTTGTAGTTGCGGCCAAGTGGTTAAGGTCATGCATTAGAAATCCATTGGTGTCTTCTCGCGCTGGTTTGAGTCCTGCAGACCACGTGCTCGTCCTCTTCCTTTTAATTTGCAACAGTCATCAAATGTTTGCAATTCCAGCGTTACTTGGGAAAAGCGTCGTGTGGTAGGAGGAGAAAAACAACAGCGTGCGCTCACTGAATCGAAAGGGGCAAATCAGAGGGAGGAACATACTGCACCGGGGCCACAACGGCTGTCCGGTAACTCGCCGTGATCGGATTGTGGTTAGTACTCTGCATTATGGCCGCAGCAACCCCGCTTCGAATCAGGGTCACGGCAGGATTCCTTACGGTGACAGTGGCATCACGCCCCCCTCTTGCCACCTGTTTTATACAGCCCACTTTTCAGTGCACGCTGCTACTCTTAAATCTAAGCTAATCCCCCAGTGATCCTGGATAACTCAGTCGGTAGAGCGTCAGACTTTTCATCTGACGTTCCTGGGTTCAAGTCCCTGTTTGGGCGTGTAAGCCAACTTTTGTAGAGCATGGAGGATTCGGATTTCTACCTTCCTATCCATCTCAGCATGAATCAACGTTTATCCTTTCCTCATCATCTTGTTTCTCATTATTTTTATATAATTATTTGATTATTTGAATGAGTAATTAACTTTGAATTGATTTTGAGTTAACACATTGCTTAATATAAGAATGTTCAGTGCGTTTGCCTGTCTCTTCATAACTTTTTCAGGAGCCACCAAACTAAGTCAGGGGTAACGGAGACCTTGAGTGGAGCTGAGGGCTGAGGACCGGAAGCAACTGTCTCCATTGTTATTTCTAAGAGTTAATACTATCTAAAATGTCTTAAAGGATTTTGCTGTTTTTACGGTTAATGTTTTTTATGTGATTCTACTTTTTATTCAAGATAGACTTTGTGTAGTAAGGATATAACTGCCTGAATGTAGATTATACCAGTTTTTAACCAGTTTTGATAAAGACGGCTGAGACTACACTCAGCCTCGGATAAGAAACAGATTATACTTTAAGTGTGTGTCTTCTATTTGATTGTGGATCCGTTTCATAGGTCTGGAGTCAGCTCTGAACAGTCTAGTGGATGTCTGACGTTTTTGCTTGAGATACTGTTCAGAATTGTACGCACGCACCCCACGTGGAAATTCCAACTGGAATTCTCAATGGAATCCTATAAAGAAATCCAATTGGAATCCTTTAGGAAAGGTTCCAAAATATGTTAGAAATTCCAATAGGATTTCTGTATAGGATTCCATTTAGAATTCCTATTTGTTTTTGGAACCTTAAAACCTAAAGGAATCCATCAGATTGTCTAATACGACTTATATGACAAGTATATGGGATTTTAATGGGATTTTAATGCAATCCTAAATGTACACTTTTCTTTTGTATCTGTGACTGTCTTATGAAAAGTCACCTTGACACCTTAATTTTTGTGCAACCTATATTAGAGAACAGCATTAGTGCACAAACCTCTGAAAATATTGATTTAAAAAGGGCAACAAAATTATGTCCTGTTGTTTCAACATTGTTCAATTTGAATTCAGTTTTCATTATATGAGCAGATAAAAATATTCACACACAAAGTTCTAAAAAATTACACAAAATTGTGGTGTCTTTTTGTCATTTTTCACTTAACCAGCGCATTTTTGGGAGATGGGCTTCCTTATTTGGCTGGCTTCAACATTCTATTTATTTTTGATGTAAACTGTCAGGGATAAGAAAAAGAAACATATTTAGACCCAAACCACATCTGAGAGCAAAATACAACCCCCCTAAAAAACCCTAACCAGCTATGGGTTGTTTAAAAATGTTCACTTTATATTTGTTTTAAGAGATGACTATAAACTGTTTATCAAAACTAATAACTCATAAAGCAAAAATTAAACTTGACTTCACATAACACACTGATTTAGATTTATAAATGTTCAAATGTCTGACCATATTTAATACTTAATACCGTTTATGCAGACTTATTTTATTTGAATTTTCACAATTTTATTTTAATGCTAAATCTCAAGGCCTGACATAGTTTTTAAAGTAGATAGCAAAGTCCTGAGTGTAATTATATAATTATATTTGCATATTTTTGTTTTTAATATCTTAAAATATGACAATATTTCCAAAATTTTTTTTAGGTAAGGGAAGTCGGCAAGTCAGATCCGTAACTTCGGGATAAGGATTGGCTCTAAGGGCTGAGCCGGTCGGGCTGGAGTGTGAAGCGGGCGTGGGCTCGAGCCGCGACTGGGGGGAGCGGCTGCCCCGGGGCGGCCTGCCCCTTGTTCCCGCGCTGCGGAGGCGCCCGCGTGGCGGCGCGCGGCTTTTCTCTCCTCCCGTCGCGCCCGCCCCCGACCTCTTTCGCGGTTTCTGCCCCGGCTCTTCCCTCCGCCCTGTCCCCGTCCGCGGGGGTCGGGTGGGGGGTGGAAAGGAGGGGGATGAGCCCGTGTGGAGGAAAGGGGTGCGTCGTGGCGGTGGGGGCCACGGGAGAGGTCGCGTCTGCCGGGCGACGTCTCCGCCGGCCGGGTCATGCGGGGGGCGGGACTCGCAGCGGATGGCGCGGCGACCCTGGGCGCGCGCCGTGCCCTTCCTGCGGATCTCCCCAGCTACGGCCCCGCGTGGGGACCCGCGCGCGCGCGCGCGCTCTCCTTCGGGGGTGGCGCACGTCCGCGGTCCATCCCGGCGCGGGCGCCTCGGCCGGCGGCTAGCAGCCGGCTTAGAACTGTCACGGACCAGGGGAATCCGACTGTTTAATTAAAACAAAGCATCGCGAAGGCCCTCGGCGGGTGATGACGCGATGTGATTTCTGCCCAGTGCTCTGAATGTCAAAGTGAAGAAATTCAATGAAGCGCGGGTAAACGGCGGGAGTAACTAAAACGAATGACACCGGAATTGGTATCCCGAAGCGTACATCGGAACCCTGACCCCAAATCCCGACTGCAGCCCAGTGCTATGAATGTCAAAGTGAAGAAATTCAAAGAAGCGCCGGGTTCTCACCTGGTTGAGCCCACAACAACTGATGCAAAGGGTGTCCCACTCGTCAACTCTTCGGTATCGCTGGTGCGAGTCCCAATGTGCAACACCGAATTGCGTCAAACTCAGAAGGCCGAGGGTGTAAGCCAAAGGCATGAGGAACATCCCCCTGTCAGGGCGAGGGGCGGATGAAACTAACCAAGAGAGAGGTTGCCAAAGGGAGCTGGAGGAAATCTATCTAACAAGGGATGTAGGCTTTAATGGCTCTCCAGGGAACGGTAACTGATAAGGAGGCCAAAACGGCAATAGAAATAAGCGATATATTGCCAACCCTAACACAGTAGTGGCAGCTGCAAGACAGTTGTAGCCTGCCAGCGCCACCCACCTACGACGAAATCCAGCTTCCACAATGGTACTTCTCCTGGTTAAGTGAAGGAAATGGTATTCAAACATTAAGGCCACGCAAAATTATGACCATTCGGAGTGAGGCACGGGTAAACTCGAAACACGAAACCTTGTTAGAGTGCGAGTGGGCCCCGGGTCGTCAATGAGGGCGCCAGAGAATCAGAAGGCAAGCCAAGAGGCGTGTCGCCGCTGAGCTAACGCCTACATGAGAGTCACTGCCATGCGGGAACCAAATCAGAGAGGCGACAGGTCTGTCCTGATGGCTCTTCTGGACACCAAGTGAGCTTGTGCCGACATTGCAACAAACGGGCTCTGAAAAACGAGCCTATGAAAGACCTCAGTAGGGAGGAATCGCTGATTCTGCAGCCAGTGCGAGCCCGAACCTTAGGCTGTAGAGAACTGCCCGGTCGGGGGCGGAGACCGTGGCGATGCCGCAAAGCTTAAAACCTGAGCGGCATGGCGACACTCCGCCCCACCCGACAATGAATATTGCGGACGATCTGGAGGCCCTGAGGAGCTCGCGGAGCCTTAAAGGAGAAGCCCGACGCTTACTCCCGATATTGCATCCGGGATCTTCCTCCTCTTGGCAGCCGTGGGAGATCAAAGACACGGATGAGGTAAGCGCCCCGGCCGTCCACGCAAACTCCTCTAACTCGATACTGCTTTGTCTCAGTTCTCCAACAGGTTGACGAGATAGAGGGGGAGGACCACGCCGGGACCGCCGATCCGGTCAGCAGGTGGGGACGGAACCGAAGGACACGAGAAGGGCACGCAGGACAGAGGGAATCCCGCCATGCATTTCTTGCCGACTATGTAGCGAGGTGAGTATGCTGGAGTATCTCAACTAGAGATAGTCGGGGCGGGCGGACGGCCGCCTTCGGCGGCCGGTCGCCTCGCCTTAGTAGCATGAGAGATGGGCTCTCTTAAAACCCAGAAAGTCGGCGCCCCGTGGCACGTCCCAGGCGACGTGCCACGCTCAATAACAGAGGGTGAGGTGCCGTCGAGACAAGTAGCCAAATGCCTCGTCATCTAATTAGTGACGCGCATGAATGGATGAACGAGATTCCCACTGTCCCTACCTGCTATCTAGCGAAACCACAGCCAAGGGAACGGGCTTGGCAGAATCAGCGGGGAAAGAAGACCCTGTTGAGCTTGACTCTATAGCTGATCGGCGAGTCGAGTCGCCGATCAGCTAGTGGCCTGTCACCGATTGGTAAATCGCCCCCTGGGCTCGCCGGTGGTGGTTTTTTTGCACCCTTTTCACTTGTGCCCTGCTATGCTCCTCGTAAGGCTCGACATTGCATGATGTTTTCGGCATTTTTGTCATTTTTTCCGTTTCGTCAACCCATGGAACGCCCGGAATCTTCTCTCGCTGCCTGGCGGACGACCCCGGCTTTGCACGCGTGCCGCGATGTTCCGTTTCGTTTCCTTTACGTCTCAGATGCGCGCCCGCACCGCCTTTGTTACGAATTTATGTTTTTTCACCTTTTTGACCTTTTGTCATGAGGCTGGGCCGCGACCCGTGGGAGGGGCTTAGCGCAGAAGGCCTAAAATTTCCAAATGTTTGTTTTTGGTCAAGAGGCTTTGTTTCTCATAGCTTTCTTGGTCTTCTGCATGCTTTTCACGTTTTCTTCATCTTGGGTGGCCCATCGATCACTTGGCCCGCGGCCGAGAACAAGGAAAATGCCGAATTTTATGAATGTCACGGTTATGACGGCCTTATGATCTCAGGCTCACGCCGCATGCCGCGTTCAGCCCCGCCGCGCCCCCGTCACTGATTCCTAATGGCCTCCTTAGCCCATGGGATAACCTGGCTGGGGTGCAATGTGGTGAAGGCCGTGCAAAATTTTTTATTTTTTTCATATGCGCGAGACTGAGCTCCTCAGATGCGCGACTGTACCGTTTTGGTACCGCGAGTTGCGCTTCTCACTGCTTTGCATCCTCTGGTTAGCCAATGGGTTGAAAAGGCCTCCAGAGGAGCAGAAAGGGGTGAGAAAAGCACAACATTTTTTAATTTTTGAAAATATGCACGCCTGAATTCGTCAGATGCGCGACTGTCCAGTTTTGGCACTGCGCGTTGCGCATCTCACTGCTTCGCGTCTTCTGGGTAAACCCATGGCTTGACAGGGCCTCCAGAGGAGCAGAAAAGAGTGAGAAAAGCACACAATTTGTAAAATTTTACAAATGTGCATGCTTGAATTTCTCATTACTAAGGGAATTCTCAAGCTACAATCAATAGCAGCTCGTATTGGTTGGATTTGGGTTATTTGCCAAGTTGGATTCTGATTAAAGGCAGCAATGGTGCTGTGCTGACTTTTGGTCACTTTAACCTTGTGACTTTAATATTTCTGAACAAGATACAGCAGCCCATGTGGGCTCATTGGAAAGCTAAGAATGTGTGTTTTTTAATGATGCTGGTTATTCAAAAATAGCTTAAAGCTTCCCAGAGTTATTAATAAAATGCTACCATCAAACAGGCAGTTAGCACATGCACACAAAAAAAATTACTCAACTTTTAATACATATGCCCAACATGTGTGTGTTTGTTTCCATTTTCATATTTTAAAGGTGCCATAGTACTCAGTGAGATGCACAGAACCCACATCTTTTAGCACTTTATCCAATATTTCTTCTCCTGGTGATGACAAATGGAGGTTGGATTTGGGTTATTTGCCAAGTTGGATTCTGATTAAAGGCAGCCATGGTGCTGTACTGACTTTTGGTCACTTTAACCTTGTGACCTTAATAGTTCTGAACAAGATACAGTAACATATGTGGACTCATTGGAAAGCTGGAAATTTGTACTTTTAAATGATATGATATATTTGATTGTATCTTACAAATTTACTTAATTATTACATTAAATACAATACCTTTTACTTTTCAAAAGTTAGTCAGACTGCAAACCTATGATATTCCACTGGGTGGCGCAATGACACACAAGTTAAACAGGTAGAGGGGGATGGGGTGTGAGGAGACAATCAATATCAGCTCATATCAGCTGAAAGCACATGTGTTCTGCTTTCCAATAAGTCAATGAGATTTATCCATGTATTTTTCCTATATGAATTTAGGCAAATGTGTGAAATAATCATTATTATTATTATTATTATTTTGCTTTCAAACTTTAATAAGGCCGTATCCATGGGTGTATCATGTATCATAATTTACAGTCGAGCTGCACATTTTAGAACATAGTTAAGTTATTAACTTAAAGTCATTTCAAAGTTGGTTTCTGTTTTAATGCTACAATACTGGTGAACAGACCTTTTTTTTTTGAATTCTGAACAAAATACAGTTACACGTGGGCTCATTGGAAAGCTAAGAATAAGGGTTTTTTTTTTTTTTTATTGATTTTAGTCATTTAAAAATAGCAAAAAAAAATTACCAGAGCTACATCAGACATGCACTCTCAGCACATGCACAAATAAACTGAATTAGGCAAATTTTAATTCATATGCAGAACATGTGTGTATTTTTTTCATTTTCAGAATCTATGATGCCAGTGAGCCAGTGATGCCAGTGATGCCACTCAGTGAGATGCACAGAACCCACAACTTTTATCACTTTATCCAGTATTTCCACTCCTGATGATGACAAATGGAGGTTGGATTTGGGATATTTGTCAAGTTGGATTCTGATTAAAGGCATATTATATATATTTCTGAACAAGTAACCTATGTGGGTTCATTGGAAAGCTAAGAATGTGTTTTTTTTTTTAATTATGTTAGTTATTTAAAAAAGCTTTAAAATTAAATTATAAATAATTACCATCAAATATTCATTCTCAGCACATGCACCAGAAAAAAACTCAATTTGCCAAATTTGTATACAGTAAGGTACAGTAACATATGTGGGCTCATTGGAAAGCTGGAAATTTGTACTTTTAAATGACATGATATATTTGATTGTATCTTACTAATTCACATAGTTATTACATTAAATACAATACCTTTTACTTTTCAAATGTTAGTCAGACTGCAAACCTATGAACTTCCATTAGATGGCGCACTGAGACACAGGTTAAACAGGTAAAGGGGGATGGGGTGTGAGGAGATTATGTTAATAGCTCACACACACACTCAAACACACACACACAGACTTTGTGTCTGGGGGGATGAGGAAGTCACTCTTATCTGCCTGTGTGAGCAGACTTTTCAGTCAGACTAAACTTGAACACAAACAATGTTTCTGACTTTTAATAAATGCTGTTTTAACTATAGTAAAAACCATACAGAAAAATACAGTTCTAGAACATTTACACAAGGGTTCTCTTTCTTTTCAAATCTCAAAAAGTGTGTCTCTTTACTGAAATCATTTATTTTTCCATTCAAATGTTGTCTTTTTACATGACATTTAATTGTCAAACACACACTCACACTAACATTTAGAACAGGGTTGGGAGACAAAACTGACAGTCTCCCACTGTGCTGTTATTTCATGTTCTCAATAATCATTATCAAAAAATAGCCTGTGTCATCAAGTTCTGTTCCAGTATGTTCATGTTATGCCTTTTAAACTAAACAATAAAATTAAACACCATCCATCCATCAGCTCCATCTGTGACCTTTGACCTGTACAGTAGATGCTTAATACAGACCCAATGTTTGAGATATATTGAACAATCCTTCAAATTATTTATGTGATTTAAAAATGTGCCATCCTTTAAAAGAATAAATACACTTCATGGTTTAAAACATATGCAACCTCTTTGGATAAGTGGCTCTTCAGTGCTTTGCAGGGAACAAGCCTTTTCAGGGACTTCCATGACCACAAATGCTGCCGGACGCACTGGCATCTTTTAAAAGACTAACCTGTGTTCAGATGCAGACCTCTGTCCAAACAACAGCATATATTTTTCACATTATATGTTATTGCAGTGTACAGGTAAACTGTTTCTGACCTTCTAATCTTTGGTAAAAGATTGAGTGTAGATGGCACTCCACTTACATACACACACACACACACACCCGCATCTTGTCTGCTTCAAACAAAAGAACAAAGGGGCCCCTGCTGGATCCAGGTCACCTTCAAACAAAAGGACCCCTGCTGGATCCAGGTCATGTGACACTGAGGTCTGTGCTTATCTGCAGCAGAAATGTAACACACTTGGGAGTGGGTTTATATTTTCTTCACTTTTGCCAAGTGGTGTTTTTTTTTTATTTTTTCTCGCCGCTGTCACCACTAGCTTGCAAGGTTTTTGATCGGTAGAGCTGTGCATCGATGAATTTGTTCTTCAGTATTTGGACTCTCTGTGATTATTAAACCACACTGAACTGAGCTCAACTGAACTGAACTTAAACACTACAAACTGAACTACACTGTTCCAATTTACTTTATAAAATTCATGTGAAGCTGCTTTGACACAATCTACATAGTAAAAGCACTATACAAATAAAGGTGAATTGAATTGAATTTAGGTTGGGGAAATATATTTAGTTTAAATACATTAATATCCAAAATGACAGGAGAAAGCATCTGGATCATTTAAAAAAATGTCATCATGTGATCAAGCTTGAACATAAACAATGTTTCTAACTTTTAATAAAAGCTGTTTTTAATTAGTCCAAATATCTAAAAATTCTTAAATCAAGGAGAATTTTATAGACGAGCAAAGCATATTGCCGTTTTCAGAAAAATTATGCCAAAATTAAGTGAGCTTTTTCCTTAAATCAAGCAAAATAATCTGCCAATGGGGTAAGCAAATTAATCTTATGTTAAAAAGAAAAACAAGATTGTTTTGCTTACCTCATTGGCAGATTATTTAGCTTTTTTTAAGGAAAAACTCACTAAATTTTGGCCTATTATTTCTTAAAACAAGATATTTCTTCTTTATTTAAGAATATTCGGTAACACTTTATAATAACTACACACTATGAATCATTTACTAAGCATTAGCATCTAGTGAATTCATTATCTGTTAACTCTACATTAATAAATGTTAGTAAGTAGTTTATAACTGCAGCTACAAATTCTGTATTCTTGACCTATAAGCACCTATATAATATGCTTAATAACTGTATTTTCATTCTTAGTTAATGATTTATTTTTCATTACTAAATTAAGTATCGCATTATTTACAAACCAGTTGCATTTAAGAGTAGTTGAGGGTTTTTAGGATCATTCAGAATGAGTAAGTAAATGATTAATAAACGATTGAAATCAACGTTTATATGTCTTATTATTCAGGCATATATTAATAGTTAACTAATATGTTAATAAATGCTTTATTAACTCAACTTCATGCAATTTTGTGACCTAATCTAAAGTGAGGACTATTAAAGGCTCAGAATCAAATGAACAATAATATTTGCAATCTTTTCTAAAAAATAAAATTACTGTACAGTAAACATTGCTGAATAACAGGAGTGTCAAAATAAGACATAAAACTGGATAAAACAACAATATAATAATTTAACAATATAATAAGATGCAATGTTTAAACTCTACAGTTATTTTATTTTAGAGAAGTTTGCAAAGATTTATTTTTCATTTGAAGGACAGTTTTATTTGTGTAGCTTTAAATGAAAAGGAATGAATAATTTCGCTTTTCCTGTTTAGAATTTAACTGAGCCTTTATTTGTCATTTATAAGGGGTTTATAAAGCATAATTAGTCCTCACTTTACATCGGATCACAAAACTCGATGAAGTTGAGTTAATAAAGCATTTATTAACATACATAGTAACCCTTAATATATGCCTGAATAATAAGACATATAAACGTTGATTTCAATAGTTTATTAATCATTTACTAACTCATTCTGAATGATCCTAAAAACCCTCAACTACTCTTAAATACAACTGGTTTGTAAATGATGCGATACTTAATTTAGTAATGAAAAATAAATCACTAACAAAGTATGAAAGTACAATTATTAAGCACATTATAAATATGTTTGTAAGTCAAGAATACAGTATTTGTAGCTGCAGTTATAAACTGCTTACTAATGCTTATTATTGTAGAGTTAATGCTTAACAGATAATGAATTAACTATTTACTGATGCTTAATAAATGATTTATAGTGTGTAGTTATTATAAAGTGTTACCGAATTTTTAAATGTTTGGACTAGAAACAAGACAAAAAAAATCTAAGAAAGAAAAGCATTTTTTTTTGCAGTGTATATAGTTAAAACCATGTAAAAAAATACAGTTAACATTAATACAATAGTCCCCTTTCCCTTCAAACCTCAAAAAGTGTGTCTCTTTAATGAAATCATTTATTTTTCCATTCAAATGTTGTCTTTTTACTTGAAATAACAGCACAGTGGGAGACTGTCAGTTTTGTCTCCAAACCCTGTTCTAAATGTCAGTGTGTGTGTTTGACTATTACATTTCATGTTCTCAATAAACATTATCAAAAAATAGCCTGTGTCATCAAGTTCTGTTCCAGTATATTCATGTTATGCCTTTTAAACTAAACAATAAAATTAAATTAAATGATATGTTATTGCAGTGTACAGGCAAACTGTTTCTGACCTTCTAATCTTTGGTAAAAGATTGAGTGTAAAATGCACTCCGCTTACACACACACACACACACACCCCCGCATCTTGTCACCTTCAAACAAAAGAACAAAAGGACCTCTGCTGGATCCAGGTCATGTGACACTGAGATGTGAACTCATCTGCAGCCACACTAAAAAACAGCCAAATGTCATTATGTGATGAAGCTCAAACACAAACAATGTTTCTGACTTTTAATAAATGCTGTTTTAACTATAGTAAAAACCATACAGAAAAATACAGTTCTAGAACATTTACACAAGGGTTCTTTTTCTTTTTAAATCTCAAAAAGTGTGTCTCTTTACTGAAATCATTTATTTTTCCATTCAAATGTTGTCTTTTTACATGACATTTAATTGTCAAACACACACTCACACTAACATTTAGAACAGGGCTTGGAGATAAAACTGACAGTCTCCCACTGTGCTGTTGTTTTATGTTCTCAATAATCATTATCAAAAAATAGCCTGTGTCATCAAGTTCTGTTCCAGTATGTTCATGTTATGCCTTTTAAACTAAACAATAAAATTAAACACCATCCATCCATCAGCTCCATCTGTGACCTTTGACCTGTACAGTAAATGCTTAATACAGACCCAATGTTTGAGATATATTGAACAATCCTTCAAATTATTTATGTGCAACCTCTTTGGATAAGTGGCTCTTCAGTGCTTTGCAGGGAACAAGCCTTTTTCAGGGACTTCCATGACCACAAATGCTGCCGGACGCACTGGCATCTTTTACAAGACTAAACTGTGTTCAGATGCAGACCTCTGTCCAAACAACAGCATATATTTTTCACATTATATGTTATTGCAGTGTACAGGTAAACTGCTGAGAAAGCTAAGAATAAGTGTTTAAAAAAAATAATAATAATAAAATTATATTTGAGTCATTTAAAATAGCTAAAACATTGCCAGAACTATGAATACATTGCTACACCAAACATGCACTCTCAGCACATGCATTGAAAAAAACCTCAATTTGCCAAATTTTAATTCATATGCCCAACATGTGTGTATTTATTCTCATTTTCATATTTTAAAGGTGCCATAGTACTCAGTGAGATGCACAGAACCCACAACTTTTAGCACTTTATCCAGTATTTCCATTCCTGATGATGACAATGGAGGTTGGATTTGGAATATTTGTCAAGTTGGATTCTGATTAAAGCATATTATATATATTTCTGAACAAGTAACCTACGTGGGTTCATTGGAAAGCTAAGAATGTGTTTTTTTTTTTTTTAATTATGTTAGTTATTTAAAAAAGCTTTAAAATTAAATTATAAATAATTACCATCAAATATTCATTCTCAGCACATGCACCAGAAAAAAACTCAATTTGCCAAATTTGTATACAGTAAGGTACAGTAACATATGTGGACTCATTGGAAAGCTGGAAATTTGTACTTTTAAATGACATGATATATTTGATTGTATCTTACTAATTCACATAGTTATTACATTAAATACAATACCTTTTACTTTTCAAATGTTAGTCAGACTGCAAACCTATGAACTTCCATTAGATGGCGCACTGAGACACAGGTTAAACAGGTAAAGGGGGATGGGGTGTGAGGAGATTATGTTAATAGCTCACACACACACTCAAACACACACACACACAGACTTTGTGTCTGGGGGGATGAGGAAGTCACTCTTATCTGCCTGTGTGAGCAGACTTTTCAGTCAGACTAAACTTGAACACAAACAATGTTTCTGACTTTTAATAAATGCTGTTTTAACTATAGTAAAAACCATACAGAAAAATACAGTTCTAGAACATTTACACAAGGGTTCTCTTTCTTTTCAAATCTCAAAAAGTGTGTCTCTTTACTGAAATCATTTATTTTTCCATTCAAATGTTGTCTTTTTACATGACATTTAATTGTCAAACACACACTCACACTAACATTTAGAACAGGGCTTGGAGACAAAACTGACAGTCTCCCACTGTGCTGTTGTTTTATGTTCTCAATAATCATTATCAAAAAATAGCCTGTCATCAAGTTCTGTTCCAGTATGTTCATGTTATGCCTTTTAAACTAAACAATAAAATTAAACACCATCCATCCATCAGCTCCATCTGTGACCTTTGACCTGTACAGTAAAGGCTTAATACAGACCCAATGTTTGAGATATATTGAACAATCCTTCAAATTATTTATGTGCAACCTCTTTGGATAAGTGGCTCTTCAGTGCTTTGCAGGGAACAAGCCTTTTTCAGGGACTTCCATGACCACAAATGCTGCCGGACGCACTGGCATCTTTTACAAGACTAAACTGTGTTCAGATGCAGACCTCTGTCCAAACAACAGCATATATTTTTCACATTATATGTTATTGAGGTGTACAGGTAAACTGCTGAGAAAGCTAAGAATAAGTGTTTAAAAAAAAAAATAATAATAAAATTATATTTGAGTCATTTAAAATAGCTAAAACATTGCCAGAACTATGAATACATTGCTACACCAAACATGCACTCTCAGCACATGCATTGAAAAAACCTAAATTTGCCAAACTTTAATTCATATGCCCAACATGTGTGTATTTATTCTCATTTTCATATTTTAAAGGTGCCATAGTACTCAGTGAGATGCACAGAACCCACAACTTTTAGCACTTTATCCAGTATTTCCATTCCTGATGATGACAAATGGAGGTTGGATTTGGGTTATTGGCCAAGTTGGATTCTGATTAAAGGCAGCCATGGTGCTGTACTGACTTGTGGTCACTTTAACCTTGTGACCTTAATATTTCTGAACAAGATACAGCAGCCCATGTGGGCTCATTGGAAAGCTAAGGATGTGTGTTTTTTAATGATGCTGGTTAATCAAAAATAGCTTAAATCTTCCCATAGTTATTAATAAAATGCTACCATCAAACAGGCAGTTAGCACAGGCACACAAAAAAAAATACTCAAATTTTAATTCATATGCCCAACATGTGTGTGTTTGTTTCCATTTTCATATTTAAAGGTGCCATAGTACTCAGTGAGATGCACAGAACCCACAACTTATATCCCTATCCAGTATTTTTTCTCCTGATGATGACAAATGGAGGTTGGATTTGGGTTATTTGCCAAGTTGGATTCTGATTAAAGGCAGCCATGGTGCTGTACTGACTTGTGGTCACTTTAACCTTGTGACCTTAATATTTCTGAACAAGATACAGCAGCCCATGTGGGCTCATTGGAAAGCTAAGAATGTGTGTTTTTTAATAATGCTGGTTAATCAAAAATAGCTTAAAGCTTCCCAGAGTTATTAATAAAATGCTACCATCAAACAGGCAGTTGGCACATGCACACAAAAAAATACTCAAATTTTAATTCATATGCCCAACATGTGTGTGTTTGTTTCCATTTTCATATTTTAAAGGTGCCATAGTACTCAGTGAGATGCACAGAACCCACAACTTTTAGCACTTTATCCAGTATTTCCATTCCTGATGATGACAATGGAGGTTGGATTTGGGTTATTTGCCAAGTTGGATTCTGATTAAAGGCAGCCATGGTGCTGTACTGACTTGTGGTCACTTTAACCTTGTGACCTTAATATTTCTGAACAAGATACAGCAGCCCATGTGGGCTCATTTGAAAGCTAAGAATGTGTGTTTTTTAATAATGCTGGTTATTCAAAAATAGCTTAAAGCTTCCCAGAGTTATTAATAAAATGCGACCATCAAACAGGCAGTTGGCACATGCACACAAAAAAAATACTCAAATTTTAATTCATATGCCCAACATGTGTGTGTTTGTTTCCATTTTCATATTTTAAAGGTGCCATAGTACTCAGTGAGATGCACAGAACCCACAACTTTTAGCACTTTATCCAGTATTTCCATTCCTGATGATGACAAATGGAGGTTGGATTTGGGTTATTTGCCAAGTTGGATTCTGATTAAAGGCAGCCATGGTGCTGTACTGACTTGTGGTCACTTTAACCTTGTGACCTTAATATTTCTGAACAAGATACAGCAGCCCATGTGGGCTCATTGGAAAGCTAAGAATGTGTGTTTTTTAATAATGCTGGTTATTCAAAAATAGCTTAAAGCTTCCCAGAGTTATTAATAAAATGCTACCATCAAACAGGCAGTTGGCACATGCACACAAAAAAATACTCAAATTTTAATTCATATGCCCAACATGTGTGTGTTTGTTTCCATTTTCATATTTTAAAGGTGCCATAGTACTCAGTGAGATGCACAGAACCCACAACTTTTAGCACTTTATCCAGTATTTCCATTCCTGATGATGACAAATGGAGGTTGGATTTGGGTTATTTGCCAAGTTGGATTCTGATTAAAGGCAGCCATGGTGCTGTACTGACTTGTGGTCAATTTAACCTTGTGACCTTAATAGTTCTGAACAAGATACAGCAGTCCATGTGGGCTCATTGGAAAGCTAAGAATGTGTGTTTTTTAATAATGCTGGTTATTCAAAAATAGCTTAAAGCTTCCCAGAGTTATTAATAAAATGCGACCATCAAACAGGCAGTTGGCACATGCACACAAAAAAAATACTCAAATTTTAATTCATATGCCCAACATGTGTGTGTTTGTTTCCATTTTCATATTTTAAAGGTGCCATAGTACTCAGTGAGATGCACAGAACCCACAACTTTTAGCACTTTATCCAGTATTTCCATTCCTGATGATGACAAATGGAGGTTGGATTTGGGTTATTTGCCAAGTTGGATTCTGATTAAAGGCAGCCATGGTGCTGTACTGACTTGTGGTCAATTTAACCTTGTGACCTTAATATTTCTGAACAAGATACAGCAGCCCATGTGGGCTCATTGGAAAGCTAAGGATGTGTGTTTTTTAATGATGCTGGTTAATCAAAAATAGCTTAAATCTTCCCATAGTTATTAATAAAATGCTACCATCAAACAGGCAGTTAGCACAGGCACACAAAAAAAAATACTCAAATTTTAATTCATATGCCCAACATGTGTGTGTTTGTTTCCATTTTCATATTTTAAAGGTGCCATAGTACTCAGTGAGATGCACAGAACCCACAACTTTTAGCACTTTATCCAGTATTTCCATTCCTGATGATGACAAATGGAGGTTGGATTTGGGTTATTTGCCAAGTTGGATTCTGATTAAAGGCAGCCATGGTGCTGTACTGACTTGTGGTCACTTTAACCTTGTGACCTTAATATTTCTGAACAAGATACAGCAGCCCATGTGGGCTCATTGGAAAGCTAAGAATGTGTGTTTTTTAATAATGCTGGTTATTCAAAAATAGCTTAAAGCTTCCCAGAGTTATTAATAAAATGCGACCATCAAACAGGCAGTTGGCACATGCACACAAAAAAAATACTCAAATTTTAATTCATATGCCCAACATGTGTGTGTTTGTTTCCATTTTCATATTTTAAAGGTGCCATAGTACTCAGTGAGATGCACAGAACCCACAACTTATATCCCTATCCAGTATTTTTTCTCCTGATGATGACAAATGGAGGTTGGATTTGGGTTATTTGTCAAGTTGGATTCTGATTAAAGGCAGCCATGGTGCTGTACTGACTTGTGGTCACTTTAACCTTGTGACCTTAATATTTCTGAACAAGATACAGCAGCCCATGTGGGCTCATTTGAAAGCTAAGAATGTGTGTTTTTTAATGATGCTGGTTAATCAAAAATAGCTTAAAGCTTCCCATAGTTATTAATAAAATGCTACCATTAAACAGGCAGTTAGCACAGGCACACAAAAAAAAATACTCAAATTTTAATTCATATGCCCAACATGTGTGTGTTTGTTTCCATTTTCATATTTTAAAGGTGCCATAGTACTCAGTGAGATGCACAGAACCCACAACTTTTAGCACTTTATCCAGTATTTCCATTCCTGATGATGACAAATGGAGGTTGGATTTGGGTTATTTGCCAAGTTGGATTCTGATTAAAGGCAGCCATGGTGCTGTACTGACTTGTGGTCACTTTAACCTTGTGACCTTAATATTTCTGAACAAGATACAGCAGCCCATGTGGGCTCATTGGAAAGCTAAGAATGAGTGTTTTTTAATAATGCTGGTTATTCAAAAATAGCTTAAATCTTCCCATAGTTATTAATAAAATGCTACCATCAAACAGGCAGTTAGCACAGGCACACAAAAAAAAATACTCAAATTTTAATTCATATGCCCAACATGTGTGTGTTTGTTTCCATTTTCATATTTTAAAGGTGCCATAGTACTCAGTGAGATGCACAGAACCCACAACTTATATCCCTATCCAGTATTTTTTCTCCTAATGATGACAAATGGAGGTTGGATTTGGGTTATTTGCCAAGTTGGATTCTGATTAAAGGCAGCCATGGTGCTGTACTGACTTGTGGTCACTTTAACCTTGTGACCTTAATAGTTCTGAACAAGATACAGCAGTCCATGTGGGCTCATTGGAAAGCTAAGAATGTGTGTTTTTTAATAATGCTGGTTATTCAAAAATAGCTTAAAGCTTCCCAGAGTTATTAATAAAATGCGACCATCAAACAGGCAGTTGGCACATGCACACAAAAAAAATACTCAAATTTTAATTCATATGCCCAACATGTGTGTGTTTGTTTCCATTTTCATATTTTAAAGGTGCCATAGTACTCAGTGAGATGCACAGAACCCACAACTTTTAGCACTTTATCCAGTATTTCCATTCCTGATGATGACAAATGGAGGTTGGATTTGGGTTATTTGCCAAGTTGGATTCTGATTAAAGCAGCCATGGTGCTGTACTGACTTGTGGTCACTTTAACCTTGTGACCTTAATATTTCTGAACAAGATACAGCAGCACATGTGGGCTCATTGGAAAGCTAAGAATGAGTGTTTTTTAATAATGCTGGTTATTCAAAAATAGCTTAAATCTTCCCATAGTTATTAATAAAATGCTACCATCAAACAGGCAGTTAGCACAGGCACACAAAAAAAAATACTCAAATTTTAATTCATATGCCCAACATGTGTGTGTTTGTTTCCATTTTCATATTTTAAAGGTGCCATAGTACTCAGTGAGATGCACAGAACCCACAACTTATATCCCTATCCAGTATTTTTTCTCCTAATGATGACAAATGGAGGTTGGATTTGGGTTATTTGCCAAGTTGGATTCTGATTAAAGGCAGCCATGGTGCTGTACTGACTTGTGGTCACTTTAACCTTGTGACCTTAATAGTTCTGAACAAGATACAGCAGTCCATGTGGGCTCATTGGAAAGCTAAGAATGTGTGTTTTTTAATAATGCTGGTTATTCAAAAATAGCTTAAAGCTTCCCAGAGTTATTAATAAAATGCGACCATCAAACAGGCAGTTGGCACATGCACACAAAAAAAATACTCAAATTTTAATTCATATGCCCAACATGTGTGTGTTTGTTTCCATTTTCATATTTTAAAGGTGCCATAGTACTCAGTGAGATGCACAGAACCCACAACTTTTAGCACTTTATCCAGTATTTCCATTCCTGATGATGACAAATGGAGGTTGGATTTGGGTTATTTGCCAAGTTGGATTCTGATTAAAGCAGCCATGGTGCTGTACTGACTTGTGGTCACTTTAACCTTGTGACCTTAATATTTCTGAACAAGATACAGCAGCACATGTGGGCTCATTTTATTCCAATTTCCCTCAGCTTTCCAAAGATGTAAATCATGTATCTTGTTCCTGTCTTTTGAAATTAATAATCAAATTGGGTCCAAATTTGGTTATTAAGACTGCGATTTTTGGATGGTAGTAATTTAATCATAACTTTAAGAGTTTTAATGGTATAATGACATAATGTACATCATTTTATTCCAATTTCCCTCAGCTTTCCAAAGATGTAAACCATTAAGCTGTATCTTGTTCCTATCTTTTAAAATCCTGATTCAAATTGGGTCCATTTTCAGTGATTTACATGAAGCACATAATTGTACAGTAGTAAAATATTCATAACTCTGGCAGTTATTATGCTACAATGAATTAAATGACACCATTGTACTCCATGTACCCTCAGCTTTCCAAAGATGTAAACCATTAAGCTGTATCTTGTTCCTATCTTTTGAAATCCTGATTCAAATTGGGTCCATTTTCAGTGATTTACATGTAGCACATAATTGTACAGTAGTAAAATATTCATAACTCTGGCAGTTATTATGCTACAATGAATTAAATGACACCATTGTACTCCATGTACCCTCAGCTGTCCAACAATGTATGGCATGAAGCTGTATCTTGTTCCTATCTTTTGAAATTAATATTCAAATTGGGTCCAAATTTGGGTATTAAGACTGCATTTTTTTGGATGGTAGTAATTTATTCATAACTTTAAGAGTTTTAATGGTATAATGACATAATGTACATCATTTTATTCCAATTTCCCTCAGCTTTCCAAATATGTAAACCATTAAGCTGTATCTTGTTCCTATCTTTTAAAATCCTGATTCAAATTGGGTCCATTTTCAGTGATTTACATGAAGCACATAATTGTACAGTAGTAAAATATTCATAACTCTGGCAGTTATTATGCTACAATGAATTAAATGACACCATTGTACTCCAGGTACCCTCAGCTGTCCAACAATGTATGGCATGAAGCTGTATCTTGTTCCTATCTTTTGAAATTAATATTCAAATTGGGTCCAAATTTGGGTATTAAGACTGCATTTTTTGGATGGTAGTAATTTATTCATAACTTTAAGAGTTTTAATGGTATAATGACATAATGTACATCATTTTATTCCAATTTCCCTCAGCTTTCCAAAGATGTAAACCATTAAGCTGTATCTTGTTCCTATCTTTTGAAATTAATATTCAAATTGGGTCCAAAGTTGGGTATTAAGACTGCATTTTTTGGATGGTAGTAATTTATTCATAACTTTAAGAGTTTTAATGGTATAATGACATAATGTACATCATTTTATTCCAATTTCCCTCAGCTTTCCAAAGATGTGAACCATTAAGCTGTATCTTGTTCCTATCTTTTAAAATCCTGATTCAAATTGGGTCCATTTTCAGTGATTTACATGAAGCACATAATTGTACAGTAGTAAAATATTCATAACTCTGGCAGTTATTATGCTACAATGAATTAAATGACACCATTGTACTCCATGTACCCTCAGCTTTCCAAAGATGTAAACCATTAAGCTGTATCTTGTTCCTATCTTTTGAAATCCTGATTCAAATTGGGTCCATTTTCAGTGATTTACATGAAGCACATAATTGTACAGTAGTAAAATATTCATAACTCTGGCAGTTATTATGCTACAATGAATTAAATGACACCATTGTACTCCATGTACCCTCAGCTGTCCAACAATGTATGGCATGAAGCTGTATCTTGTTCCTATCTTTTGAAATTAATATTCAAATTGGGTCCAAATTTGGGTATTAAGACTGCATTTTTTTGGATGGTAGTAATTTATTCATAACTTTAAGAGTTTTAATGGTATAATGACATAATGTACATCATTTCATTCCAATTTCCCTCAGCTTTCCAAAGATGTAAACCATTAAGCTGTATCTTGTTCCTATCTTTTAAAATCCTGATTCAAATTGGGGCCATTTTCAGTGATTTACATGAAGCACATAATTGTACAGTAGTAAAATATTCATAACTCTGGCAGTTATTATGCTACAACGAATTAAATGACACCATTGTACTCCATGTACCTTCAGCTTTCCAAAGATGTAAACCATTAAGCTGTATCTTGTTCCTATCTTTTGAAATTAATATTCAAATTGGGTCCAAAGTTGGGTATTAAGACTGCATTTTTTGGATGGTAGTAATTTATTCATGACTTTAAGAGTTTTAATGGTATAATGACATAATGTACATCATTTTATTCCAATTTCCCTCAGCTTTCCAAAGATGTAAACCATTAAGCTGTATCTTGTTCCTATCTTTTGAAATTAATATTCAAATTGGGTCCAAATTTGGGTATTAAGACTGCATTTTTTGGATGGTAGTAATTTATTCATAACTTTAAGAGTTTTAATGGTATAATGACATAATGTACATCATTTTATTCCAATTTCCCTCAGCTTTCCAAAGATGTAAACCATTAAGCTGTATCTTGTTCCTATCTTTTAAAATCCTGATTCAAATTGGGTCCATTTTCAGTGATTTACATGAAGCACATAATTGTACAGTAGTAAAATATTCATAACTCTGGCAGTTATTATGCTACAATGAATTAAATGACACCATTGTACTCCATGTACCCTCAGCTTTCCAAAGATGTAAACCATTAAGCTGTATCTTGTTCCTATCTTTTGAAATCCTGATTCAAATTGGGTCCATTTTCAGTGATTTACATGAAGCACATAATTGTACAGTAGTAAAATATTCATAACTCTGGCAGTTATTATGCTACAATGAATTAAATGACACCATTGTACTCCATGTACCCTCAGCTGTCCAACAATGTATGGCATGAAGCTGTATCTTGTTCCTATCTTTTGAAATTAATATTCAAATTGGGTCCAAATTTGGGTATTAAGACTGCATTTTTTTGGATGGTAGTAATTTATTCATAACTTTAAGAGTTTTAATGGTATAATGACATAATGTACATCATTTTATTCCAATTTCCCTCAGCTTTCCAAAGATGTAAACCATTAAGCTGTATCTTGTTCCTATCTTTTAAAATCCTGATTCAAATTGGGTCCATTTTCAGTGATTTACATGAAGCACATAATTGTACAGTAGTAAAATATTCATAACTCTGGCAGTTATTATGCTACAATGAATTAAATGACACCATTGTACTCCATGTACCCTCAGCTGTCCAACAATGTATGGCATGAAGCTGTATCTTGTTCCTATCTTTTGAAATTAATATTCAAATTGGGTCCAAATTTGGGTTTTAAGACTGCATTTTTTGGATGGTAGTAATTTATTCATAACTTTAAGAGTTTTAATGGTATAATGACATAATGTACATCATTTTATTCCAATTTCCCTCAGCTTTCCAAAGATGTAAACCATTAAGCTGTATCTTGTTCCTATCTTTTAAAATCCTGATTCAAATTGGGTCCATTTTCAGTGATTTACATGAAGCACATAATTGTACAGTAGTAAAATATTCATAACTCTGGCAGTTATTATGCTACAATGAATTAAATGACACCATTGTACTCCATGTACCCTCAGCTTTCCAAAGATGTAAACCATTAAGCTGTATCTTGTTCCTATCTTTTGAAATTAATATTCAAATTGGGTCCAAATTTGGGTTTTAAGACTGCATTTTTTGGATGGTAGTAATTTATTCATAACTTTAAGAGTTTTAATGGTATAATGACATAATGTACATCATTTTATTCCAATTTCCCTCAGCTTTCCAAAGATGTAAACCATTAAGCTGTATCTTGTTCCTATCTTTTGAAATCCTGATTCAAATTGGGTCCATTTTCAGTGATTTACATGAAGCACATAATTGTACAGTAGTAAAATATTCATAACTCTGGCAGTTATTATGCTACAATGAATTAAATGACACCATTGTACTCCATGTACCTTCAGCTTTCCAAAGATGTAAACCATTAAGCTGTATCTTGTTCCTATCTTTTAAAATCCTGATTCAAATTGGGTCCATTTTCAGTGATTTACATGAAGCACATAATTGTACAGTAGTAAAATATTCATAACTCTGGCAGTTATTATGCTACAATGAATTAAATGACACCATTGTACTCCATGTACCCTCAGCTTTCCAAAGATGTAAACCATTAAGCTGTATCTTGTTCCTATCTTTTGAAATCCTGATTCAAATTGGGTCCATTTTCAGTGATTTACATGAAGCACATAATTGTACAGTAGTAAAATATTCATAACTCTGGCAGTTATTATGCTACAATGAATTAAATGACACCATTGTACTCCATGTACCCTCAGCTTTCCAACAATGTATGGCATGAAGCTGTATCTTGTTCCTATCTTTTGAAATTAATATTCAAATTGGGTCCAAATTTGGGTTTTAAGACTGCATTTTTTGGATGGTAGTAATTTATTCATAACTTTAAGAGTTTTAATGGTATAATGACATAATGTACATCATTTTATTCCAATTTCCCTCAGCTTTCCAAAGATGTAAACCATTAAGCTGTATCTTGTTCCTATCTTTTAAAATCCTGATTCAAATTGGGTCCATTTTCAGTGATTTACATGAAGCACATAATTGTACAGTAGTAAAATATTCATAACTCTGGCAGTTATTATGCTACAATGAATTAAATGACACCATTGTACTCCATGTACCCTCAGCTTTCCAAAGATGTAAACCATTAAGCTGTATCTTGTTCCTATCTTTTGAAATTAATATTCAAATTGGGTCCAAATTTGGGTATTAAGACTGCATTTTTTTGGATGGTAGTAATTTATTCATAACTTTAAGAGTTTTAATGGTATAATGACATAATGTACATCATTTTATTCCAATTTCCCTCAGCTTTCCAAAGATGTAAACCATTAAGCTGTATCTTGTTCCTATCTTTTAAAATCCTGATTCAAATTGGGTCCATTTTCAGTGATTTACATGAAGCACATAATTGTACAGTAGTAAAATATTCATAACTCTGGCAGTTATTATGCTACAATGAATTAAATGACACCATTGTACTCCATGTACCCTCAGCTTTCCAAAGATGTAAACCATTAAGCTGTATCTTGTTCCTATCTTTTGAAATCCTGATTCAAATTGGGTCCATTTTCAGTGATTTACATGAAGCACATAATTGTACAGTAGTAAAATATTCATAACTCTGGCAGTTATTATGCTACAATGAATTAAATGACACCATTGTACTCCATGTACCCTCAGCTGTCCAACAATGTATGGCATGAAGCTGTATCTTGTTCCTATCTTTTGAAATTAATATTCAAATTGGGTCCAAATTTGGGTATTAAGACTGCATTTTTTGGATGGTAGTAATTTATTCATAACTTTAAGAGTTTTAATGGTATAATGACATAATGTACATCATTTTATTCCAATTTCCCTCAGCTTTCCAAAGATGTAAACCATTAAGCTGTATCTTGTTCCTATCTTTTAAAATCCTGATTCAAATTGGGTCCATTTTCAGTGATTTACATGAAGCACATAATTGTACAGTAGTAAAATATTCATAACTCTGGCAGTTATTATGCTACAATGAATTAAATGACACCATTGTACTCCATGTACCCTCAGCTTTCCAAAGATGTAAACCATTAAGCTGTATCTTGTTCCTATCTTTTAAAATCCTGATTCAAATTGGGTCCATTTTCAGTGATTTACATGAAGCACATAATTGTACAGTAGTAAAATATTCATAACTCTGGCAGTTATTATGCTACAATGAATTAAATGACACCATTGTACTCCATGTACCCTCAGCTTTCCAAAGATGTAAACCATTAAGCTGTATCTTGTTCCTATCTTTTGAAATCCTGATTCAAATTGGGTCCATTTTCAGTGATTTACATGAAGCACATAATTGTACAGTAGTAAAATATTCATAACTCTGGCAGTTATTATGCTACAATGAATTAAACGACACCATTGTACTCCATGTACCCTCAGCTGTCCAACAATGTATGGCATGAAGCTGTATCTTGTTCCTATCTTTTGAAATCCTGATTCAAATTGGGTCCAAATTTGGGTTTTAAGACTGCATTTTTTGGATGGTAGTAATTTATTCATAACTTTAAGAGTTTTAATGGTATAATGACATAATGTACATCATTTTATTCCAATTTCCCTCAGCTTTCCAAAGATGTAAACCATTAAGCTGTATCTTGTTCCTATCTTTTAAAATCCTGATTCAAATTGGGTCCATTTTCAGTGATTTACATGAAGCACATAATTGTACAGTAGTAAAATATTCATAACTCTGGCAGTTATTATGCTACAATGAATTAAATGACACCATTGTACTCCATGTACCCTCAGCTTTCCAAAGATGTAAACCATTAAGCTGTATCTTGTTCCTATCTTTTGAAATCCTGATTCAAATTGGGTCCATTTTCAGTGATTTACATGAAGCACATAATTGTACAGTAGTAAAATATTCATAACTCTGGCAGTTATTATGCTACAATGAATTAAATGACACCATTGTACTCCATGTACCCTCAGCTGTCCAACAATGTATGGCATGAAGCTGTATCTTGTTCCTATCTTTTGAAATTAATATTCAAATTGGGTCCAAATTTGGGTATTAAGACTGCATTTTTTGGATGGTAGTAATTTATTCATAACTTTAAGAGTTTTAATGGTATAATGACATAATGTACATCATTTTATTCCAATTTCCCTCAGCTTTCCAAAGATGTAAACCATTAAGCTGTATCTTGTTCCTATCTTTTGAAATTAATATTCAAATTGGGTCCAAATTTGGGTTTTAAGACTGCATTTTTTGGATGGTAGTAATTTATTCATAACTTTAAGAGTTTTAATGGTATAATGACATAATGTACATCATTTTATTCCAATTTCCCTCAGCTTTCCAAAGATGTAAACCATTAAGCTGTATCTTGTTCCTATCTTTTAAAATCCTGATTCAAATTGGGTCCATTTTCAGTGATTTACATGAAGCACATAATTGTACAGTAGTAAAATATTCATAACTCTGGCAGTTATTATGCTACAATGAATTAAATGACACCATTGTACTCCATGTACCCTCAGCTTTCCAAAGATGTAAACCATTAAGCTGTATCTTGTTCCTATCTTTTGAAATTAATATTCAAATTGGGTCAAAATTTGGGTATTAAGACTGCATTTTTTTGGATGGTAGTAATTTATTCATAACTTTAAGAGTTTTAATGGTATAATGACATAATGTACATCATTTTATTCCAATTTCCCTCAGCTTTCCAAAGATGTAAACCATTAAGCTGTATCTTGTTCCTATCTTTTGAAATCCTGATTCAAATTGGGTCCATTTTCAGTGATTTACATGAAGCACATAATTGTACAGTAGTAAAATATTCATAACTCTGGCAGTTATTATGCTACAATGAATTAAATGACACCATTGTACTCCATGTACCCTCAGCTGTCCAACAATGTATGGCATGAAGCTGTATCTTGTTCCTATCTTTTGAAATTAATATTCAAATTGGGTCCAAATTTGGGTATTAAGACTGCATTTTTTGGATGGTAGTAATTTATTCATAACTTTAAGAGTTTTAATGGTATAATGACATAATGTACATCATTTTATTCCAATTTCCCTCAGCTTTCCAAAGATGTAAACCATTAAGCTGTATCTTGTTCCTATCTTTTGAAATTAATATTCAAATTGGGTCCAAATTTAGGTTTTAAGACTGCATTTTTTGGATGGTAGTAATTTATTCATAACTTTAAGAGTTTTAATGGTATAATGACATAATGTACATCATTTTATTCCAATTTCCCTCAGCTTTCCAAAGATGTAAACCATTAAGCTGTATCTTGTTCCTATCTTTTAAAATCCTGATTCAAATTGGGTCCATTTTCAGTGATTTACATGAAGCACATAATTGTACAGTAGTAAAATATTCATAACTCTGGCAGTTATTATGCTACAATGAATTAAATGACACCATTGTACTCCATGTACCCTCAGCTTTCCAAAGATGTAAACCATTAAGCTGTATCTTGTTCCTATCTTTTGAAATTAATATTCAAATTGGGTCCAAATTTGGGTATTAAGACTGCATTTTTTGGATGGTAGTAATTTATTCATAACTTTAAGAGTTTTAATGGTATAATGACATAATGTACATCATTTTATTCCAATTTCCCTCAGCTTTCCAAAGATGTAAACCATTAAGCTGTATCTTGTTCCTATCTTTTGAAATTAATATTCAAATTGGGTCCAAATTTGGGTATTAAGACTGCATTTTTTTGGATGGTAGTAATTTATTCATAACTTTAAGAGTTTTAATGGTATAATGACATAATGTACATCATTTTATTCCAATTTCCCTCAGCTTTCCAAAGATGTAAACCATTAAGCTGTATCTTGTTCCTATCTTTTGAAATCCTGATTCAAATTGGGGCCATTTTCAGTGATTTACATGAAGCACATAATTGTACAGTAGTAAAATATTCATAACTCTGGCAGTTATTATGCTACAATGAATTAAATGACACCATTGTACTCCATGTACCCTCAGCTGTCCAACAATGTATGGCATGAAGCTGTATCTTGTTCCTATCTTTTGAAATCCTGATTCAAATTGGGTCCAAATTTGGGTTTTAAGACTGCATTTTTTGGATGGTAGTAATTTATTCATAACTTTAAGAGTTTTAATGGTATAATGACATAATGTACATCATTTTATTCCAATTTCCCTCAGCTTTCCAAAGATGTAAACCATTAAGCTGTATCTTGTTCCTATCTTTTGAAATTAATATTCAAATTGGGTCCAAATTTGGGTTTTAAGACTGCATTTTTGGATGGTAGTAATTTATTCATAACTTTAAGAGTTTTAATGGTATAATGACATAATGTACATCATTTTATTCCAATTTCCCTCAGCTTTCCAAAGATGTAAACCATTAAGCTGTATCTTGTTCCTATCTTTTAAAATCCTGATTCAAATTGGGTCCATTTTCAGTGATTTACATGAAGCACATAATTGTACAGTAGTAAAATATTCATAACTCTGGCAGTTATTATGCTACAATGAATTAAATGACACCATTGTACTCCATGTACCCTCAGCTTTCCAAAGATGTAAACCATTAAGCAGTATCTTGTTCCTACCTTTTAAAATCCTGATTCAAATTGGGTCCATTTTCAGTGATTTACATGAAGCACATAATTGTACAGTAGTAAAATATTCATAACTCTGGCAGTTATTATGCTACAATGAATTAAATGACACCATTGTACTCCATGTACCTTCAGCTTTCCAAAGATGTAAACCATTAAGCTGTATCTTGTTCCTATCTTTTGAAATTAATATTCAAATTGGGTCCAAATTTGGGTATTAAGACTGCATTTTTTGGATGGTAGTAATTTATTCATAACTTTAAGAGTTTTAATGGTATAATGACATAATGTACATCATTTTATTCCAATTTCCCTCAGCTTTCCAAAGATGTAAACCATTAAGCTGTATCTTGTTCCTATCTTTTGAAATTAATATTCAAATTGGGTCCAAATTTGGGTATTAAGACTGCATTTTTTGGATGGTAGTAATTTATTCATAACTTTAAGAGTTTTAATAGTATAATGACATAATGTACATCATTTTATTCCAATTTCCCTCAGCTTTCCAAAGATGTAAACCATTAAGCTGTATCTTGTTCCTATCTTTTAAAATCCTGATTCAAATTGGGTCCATTTTCAGTGATTTACATGAAGCACATAATTGTACAGTAGTAAAATATTCATAACTCTGGCAGTTATTATGCTACAATGAATTAAATGACACCATTGTACTCCATGTACCCTCAGCTTTCCAAAGATGTAAACCATTAAGCTGTATCTTGTTCCTATCTTTTGAAATCCTGATTCAAATTGGGGCCATTTTCAGTGATTTACATGAAGCACATAATTGTACAGTAGTAAAATATTCATAACTCTGGCAGTTATTATGCTACAATGAATTAAATGACACCATTGTACTCCATGTACCCTCAGCTGTCCAACAATGTATGGCATGAAGCTGTATCTTGTTCCTATCTTTTGAAATTAATATTCAAATTGGGTCCAAATTTGGGTTTTAAGACTGCATTTTTTGGATGGTAGTAATTTATTCATAACTTTAAGAGTTTTAATGGTATAATGACATAATGTACATCATTTTATTCCAATTTCCCTCAGCTTTCCAAAGATGTAAACCATTAAGCTGTATCTTGTTCCTATCTTTTAAAATCCTGATTCAAATTGGGTCCATTTTCAGTGATTTACATGAAGCACATAATTGTACAGTAGTAAAATATTCATAACTCTGGCAGTTATTATGCTACAATGAATTAAATGACACCATTGTACTCCATGTACCCTCAGCTTTCCAAAGATGTAAACCATTAAGCTGTATCTTGTTCCTATCTTTTGAAATCCTGATTCAAATTGGGTCCATTTTCAGTGATTTACATGAAGCACATAATTGTACATTAGTAAAATATTCATAACTCTGGCAGTTATTATGCTACAACGAATTAAATGACACCATTGTACTCCATGTACCCTCAGCTGTCCAACAATGTATGGCATGAAGCTGTATCTTGTTCCTATCTTTTGAAATTAATATTCAAATTGGGTCCAAATTTGGGTATTAAGACTGCATTTTTTTGGATGGTAGTAATTTATTCATAACTTTAAGAGTTTTAATGGTATAATGACATAATGTACATCATTTTATTCCAATTTCCCTCAGCTTTCCAAAGATGTAAACCATTAAGCTGTATCTTGTTCCTATCCTTTAAAATCCTGATTCAAATTGGGTCCATTTTCAGTGATTTACATGAAGCACATAATTGTACAGTAGTAAAATATTCATAACTCTGGCAGTTATTATGCTACAATGAATTAAATGACACCATTGTACTCCATGTACCCTCAGCTTTCCAAAGATGTAAACCATTAAGCTGTATCTTGTTCCTATCTTTTGAAATCC
>NC_079438.1:27738025-27787144 GCF_903798145.1 Danio aesculapii | reverse complement strand
ACGACCAGAAGGGGGATTTTATCGATTGTCAATTCCATCTATGACCCTCTCGGCTTTTTAGCCCCAGTCATCTTGCATGCCAAACTTCTATTAAAGGTTCTTTGCAAAGAGCAGTGTGGATGGGATGAAAACATTAATGGAAAGCACGCAGAGGATTGGGAAAGATGGATGAAAGATGTTACTCACCTTTCCAACTTTCATGTGAGTAGATGTGTTAAACCCATCAAGTTTGGATGCACTATTGCAGCGCAATTACATCATTTTTCAGATACATCGGAATATGCATACGGCATCGTGTCTTACCTACTGTTGGAGAATGAACGGGGTGAGAAACACTGCGCTTTCCTAATGGGGAAGTCAAGAGTGGCTCCACTAAAAAGAGTCACAATCCCAAGACTTGAGTTGACAGCAGCGGTTGTCGCTGTAAAAGTTGACAAGATGTTGCATCAAGAGATTCAGGTTCCGTTGCAACGATCTGTCTTTTGGACAGACAGCACTACGGTGCTCAGATACATAGACAGTGAAACTGATCGTTTCAAAACGTTTGTTGCAAACAGAATTTCCTTGATCCGGGAAGCAACCAAGTCATCGCAATGGAAATATGTTGGAACAAACGAAAACCCTGCGGGTCAAGCCAGCAGAGGCCTGAAGGCGAAAAGTTTAGTGCAAGGGGGGACATGGATAAGTGGACCAGACTTTCTGTTGCATGAAGAGGATTGGCCGGAACAGCCTGTGAGAAGGAAGGAAAGTCTTGACAATGACCCAGAGGTCAAGAATACAGTTGTTGTTAACACAGTCAAGGTTGAAGAAAATGTAGAACCAATGAACCAGCTAATCAACTATTATTCGGATTGGAGTAAGCTTAAACGAGCAGTGGCTTGGATTGGAAAAGTAAAGAGTTATCTGTGGAAACAAAAAAAGGAAAGAAAAGAGGCATTAAAAAAACAAGCAAGCTGAAAAAGACCCTGAAAAGCAAAAATCAAAGTTAAAGCGACATATGAAGAAACTAAAACCTGCTGAAGTAAAAGAATCACTTACCTTGAATGATCTTGACACTGCTGAATTAGAAATAATACAGTTCAGTCAAAGAGCATTTTGGAGAGGAAATCAAGGTACTACAAGAGGGAAAACAACTCATTCGCAGTAGTGCACTGTCTAAATTAGATCCCGTGATTTACGACGGCACATTAAGGGTTGGTGGAAGACTGAACAAATCTGCTATGCCGGAAAGTGCTAAACACCCTGCAATTCTTTCTAAACACAGCAAAGTTGCCACTTTGATCTTGAGGGACATACATCAAAGAACAGGACATTGTGGACGCAATTATGTGTTGGCACAACTAAGGTGCAGATATTGGATTCCACAAGCTAATTCCGCTATCAGAAAGATAATTAACACATGCACAGTATGCCGTAGGATGTCTGGAAAGGTTGGTGAGCAAAAGATGGCAAACCTACCCGAAGATCGCCTCCTTCCACACCAACCTCCCTTCACTAACACAGGCGTAGATTTCTTTGGTCCGTTTGAGGTTAAACGGGGCCGGGGTACCCTTAAAAGATATGGGGTAATGTTCACTTGTCTAACTCTCAGAGCTGTGCACATCGAAGTAGCTGACAGCCTCGACACAGACTCCTGCATCAACGCAATTCGCCGTTTTATATGTAGGAGAGGGCAAGTCAGCTGAAAGAGAATTAAGGGAAGCTATTCAACAGCTGGACAATTATAAGATCGAAAGAGCTTTGCAGCAAAAGGAAATAAAATGGATATTCAACAGCCCAGCTGCTTCTCACCAAGGCGGGATTTGGGAAAGACAAATCCGGACCGCTCGAAGAATTCTTAATTCCCTGTTGAAGGAGCAAACAGTGAATGATGACTGTCTTCAGACAATAATGTGTGAAGTTGAAAGTATCATCAATGGCAGGCCTCTCACAAGTGTCTCAGATGATGCAAACGACGTTGAGCCCTTAACTCCCAATCACTTATTGCTTCTGAAGTCTCAACCAATCATGCCCCCAGGCATCTTCTGCAAGGATGACACATACGCAAGAAGAAGATGGAAGCAAGTTCAGTATCTTGCAGATTTATTCTGGACTAGATGGACGCGAGAATATCTTCCACTTCTTCAGGAGCGCCAGAAATGGCTGAAACCCAGCAGAAACTTCATGATTGGAGATGTGGTGCTATTGGTGGATAGTTCATCTCCCCGCAACTCTTGGGTAATGGGGAAAATAGTTGAAACACAGCCAGATTCCAATGGAATGGTGCGGAGAGTAAAATTGAAGACCAGAACCAGCACTCTGGAAAGACCCGTAAATAAACTGTGTCTGTTGAAAGAAGCAAACTTTGGAACAGTAACAAAGGAAGAAAGTTGTTCTGTACTGACATTAAATTTAAGTTGTTTTGCTCTTACTTGTTTAAGTTGTAATTGATTAGTCCTCCAGATTAAACAATTAGGGGCCGGGTAATGTAAGAGCCAGTTATGCATAATTCATTTGTGATAATAATTTAGTTAAAAAGGTTAAAGCATGACGAAATTGGTATTTAAATATATTAAGAATTCATTGTGATTTTATTATCTAAAATGCAATAATTTAATAATTGATACAATTTAAAAACTTTTACTTTGGTATTTGGCTTCCGACAGTAATACGTCTTGAGGTCGTTAGTTCATACGTTTAAGGCAGATTGCAGTTATGGATGTTGGAAGCAACACAGTTTTTGACCGAGCTATGCCGAAGCTATATTGATTCTATTGTTACTTTGTATTTTTGTTGCATTTCTTCAGTAAACCTTTTTTAAAAGAAGATTCGGTCTCTACTCGCGTTTTTTCAATACTGGTTGTTGGAATAGAAGCTGCAAAAGGTGGTACATAAGGATCTGCACGAAAGGTGTGCCCCAACACAAGGCTCTTAAACACTTAACTTTTTTAATAATCAAAGATATGAGAAAATATATGCGTTTAGGCATAGGACGATAAACCGTTTTCAAGGTATACCGTGGTTTGGAAAAGTCAAGGTTTTAAAACCGCCAGAAATTTCTGTATTACCGTTCCTAAGGTATGTGTAAGATTTTGTTATTTACATTTTTTTTTGTTTTTAAGGACAGCAGTCTCTCCAGCAGAAAAGATATCCAAAGAAGCTGTTTTAAATTGTAAAGAAATCTGTGTTTTAGGAACTAATGAAGACAGCAGAATTCAATGATTAATTTGAATTATAGAGCCTGACATGTTCACTGCTCCAAAATATTTTAAACCTTTCAAAAAATAGAATATATTGTTTTCAAAGGGGAAAAAGTATTTGTTTTTTACCCAGTCATTTAAAAAGAATAGAATTTAGAGCAGTGAGCACAGTACCGTGATACCGTAAAACTGTGATATTTTCATCCAAGGTTATCAAACCGTCAGAATGGCCCATGCCAATACGTGTTACTTGCATCCATCAGAAAATTATGGGCCATCACTGCTGATCTTGAACACTGGAGGTGGTTGTGGAGAAAGCCTGCCCCAGGTCCTGGCTCATGTCTGCCACTGCTGCACCCAGTGGCTGCGGAGGCCCAAGCTGGATTGAAAGACACTTGGGCGTGCCGCGTCCCCAGTGCGCTGGGCCTGGACAGAGAAACTCACAGGGTTGAGGTGGACTGAGTGTTAAGATTGTACCACACACTTACATCAGATGAGCAAGCCCAAGAGACATCAAGCAAGGCCTGTTGGTCCCGGAGCTGTTCTCGTTTCATCTGATAGGTCACAGATCTGTGGTTCCACTGCCTCCAGCTTAAGCTCCTCCAACGATGCTTCACCTGCACTCAAAGACAGACACACAAGCCACATTATAGAGCTGAGGTGTCCAACCCCGCTTCCTAGAGATCTACCTCCCTGGAGAGTTCAGCTCCAACCCTGATCAAACACACTTGAAGCATCTCAGTAGGATCTGAAGAAGCACTTGTTAAGACAGGTGTGTTTGATCAATGTTGCAGCTGAGCTCAGCAGGAAGGCAGATCTCCAGGAGCAGAGTTGGACACCTCTGGCATAGAGTGGGAAACAATAAATGCTGTAGAGTGCAAAACAGTAATAGAGAAAAATCTTGATAACTTTAGCTGGCTAGTGATGCTAGAAGCTAAGGCTAAAAGCAGATACTCTAGACCAAGATGACTTTGAATGAACCAAGGCTTTAAATAACAAATACAAGCAATAATTGAGCTTAACCATCTTTTAAAACTAAACCAAGAATGTTACATTTACTCAAACATAATCAGAGTTAATTAATGCAACCCAACTCAGTTATGTCGAAACTGCTGACAAAGTTAGCACAACTCTATTAATTTAATATACAAATGTAACTGGGATTATTGATTTATTATTGAATGAGACTGCATTAAGATGGACAAATATAGAAAATAAGTGATTTTAGGTGTTTTGAAAAAAAGGTTTGTTAGAATGGTCACTTAGTCAGAATTTAAATGAAATAAGGATGTTAAATTATGATCCATTGGTGACAAAGATAAAAGATAATATTGACAAATGGAAACAGCTGAAGCTTTTATTATGGGGGAAAATAAATACTGTTAAAATGGTAATTGCAACACAATTACATATCAATGATGATACCTATGAATATCCCAGATTCTATTTTCAAAAGATATGATAAAGGACTTTCTCTGGGAAGGTAAAAAACCCAGGATCAAAATGAGTAAACTTTGCTCCCCAAGAGATAGGGGAGGTCTTGGATTGCCTGATGTGAGGATGTACAACCTTTCTTTTGAAATGACCAAGTTGGCCAAGCACTGGGGAAAGACAGATTCAGAGCTGGATTGGATAGAAATGGAGGAAAAGTTAGCATCACCATTCCACGCGATTGACATTCTCTCACAATGTTCTGGAACTAAATGGGAATCAAACCCAGTGACGATACACTCAAGATTTGTATGGAGTAGAATCCATAAACTGTGTAGGACATCACATTATAAAGTGTCATATGCATCATTGTGGAATAACCCAGTAGTTTGTATAGGCAAAAAACTGTGTTTTGGAAACAATGGCAAATAAAAGGAATTGCTAAACTAAAGTATTTGCATGAGGAGGGTATATTCATGTCATACTCTGATTTAGTGGACAAATAATATTGGAGCCCAAGAGGACTTCTGGAAATACCTGCAAATTAGACACTGTATCAAGGACAAATTTAATGTGAAGGACAACCCTGTATATGCTTATTTACAGTCACCACAGGATGCTAGGACTGCTTCTATGTGTTACAAAATGATGCTCAATGTAAACTCGGATGTAATAATTTGAGAATATTCTGGCACAAAGATCTAGGGATTGATATTGAGGAGAATGAGTGGCTGGACATCCTTTCCAATGTAGGTAAAAATGTAAGAGAATTTAGAGGAAAGTTCATTCAGTACAAAATAATACATAGATACTACTACACACCATCCAGACTCTATAGGATGGGACTAGCTGAAAATAATCAGTGTTGGAAATGCAATAAAGAAGAAGAGACGTATTTACACATGATCTGGGAATGTGGTCTAGTTTACCCATTCTGGTGTAAAATTTTAAGAATAATGGAGGAGTGGCTAGGCTGTGAGTTCCCCTTCGGATGGGGAACTCCAATGCTATGTGGAAACTTCCACTATGGGGATTTCGTCAGAATCCAATCATCTGAAAGAGTATAAAAACGGGCCAATGAAATGCCAATGAGTTGCAGCGTCAGCGTGCACAGCTGGCGTCAATGACAATCAGTCATGCTATAAAGACGCAGCCAGTGCCATGCTCGACATCCTTTCGCTTTCAGAGCCTTTCACGAAGCTTCTGAGAGAGTCTTTGAGGGTATCTCCAACCTGTGTCTACAGAGAGAGATCGAGAAGCAGCTTCTCCCGGTCCAGAGCGCGTATACGCAGTGGCAGATGGTCGAGCTGGGTATTTCTCCCTTGCCTGGCGTCCTTTGGGTCCGGTCCTCCAAGAGCGGTTTGTATATAGGAAAAAAGCTTTCCTAAAAGAGCAACACGGTCGTGCAGCGCGTCTTTTTCAAGACGTCACTCCGACCGTGCGTTTCTGGATGCGGTGGTTTCCTATCCCCGGATGATGGGCACGAGCACAGCGTTTCATGTCTGGGGGTCCAGCATGTTAATGCGGTGCTCGCGGGCAGTGCATGCCATCACTGATGTCATGTCTGTTGCGCAGTTAAGATCGCGGCTCGCTCTTGCAAAAGAGCCACCCACCCCAGTTGTCCCCCGCACTGCGGTTGGCACTCGGGCAGATCTGAGGGTTTCAGTGAGAGTAAATCCGCCGCCCCCGGGCCGTGGACCTCTCGCTCCTCCACGCGCTCCATCCAAGCTTCAGGTGAAGAGAAGCGCTCCGTCCTTGGATGGTCGCTCTCTCACCTGATGACACCGGGGGTCAGATGTCCATCGCTGCATCGGAGGATGGGCTGTCATTGTCTGATGAGGATGCGAGCCCGCTCGCTCCCTCCCTCCGGGGTGGATGAGGAGCGCGGCGTTAGCATCTAAAAAGCAGACGTGATGGCCGTGCTTTCTCGGGCTGCTTCGGCCGTGGGTCTGGTGATGGTTATCCCCCAGCCCCGCGGCCGGACCGACTAGATGGGTGTATGTGGAGGATATAAGGAGGCAAGACCTTCAAAGCCTCCCGTCCCCTTCTTCCCGGAAGTGCACAGTAAACTCACGCTGTCCTGAGGGCACTTTTTTCTGCCCGATCTGCGTGCGCTTCCATCCTCACCATCCTTGGAGGTTGGGCTGTCAAGGTCTGACGAGGATTCGAACCCGCTCGCTCCCTCCGGGACTTTGAGCGCGGCGTCGAATCCAGAAGCAGACTTTGCGGCTGTGCTTCCCCAGGCTGCTTCGGCCGTGGTTCTGGAGATGGTTTATCCCCCAGCTCCGCGGCCGGACCGATTAGAGGGGTGTGATGTGGAGGATGAAGGCGAGACCTTCTAAGCCTCCCCATCCCCTTCTTCCTGGATGGGCACAGTAGGCTCACGCAGTGTGCTGCGTGCGCCTTCCCCCTCGCCATGCACGCTATGGCCACCTACCAGCGCTACCAAGCGCAGGCGCTGGCCCGGCTGCGCGAGGATGGTTCTGACCCAGGACTGAGCATGCGCTCCGCACCGCAACCGACTATGCTCTTACAAAAAAAAAAAAAAAAAAAAAGTCGGCTGTGTGTGCCCTGGGAAGGACGATGATCACATCCGTGATCCAGGAATGCCACCTCAGGCTAAACCTGGTGATGTGCGTGACGTTGACAAAGTTCGCTTTCTTAACTCACCCATATCCCAGGCTGGCCTGTTCGGCGACACTGGCGGTGAATTCGCCCAGGAATTCACGCCGGTGATAGAGCAGTCGGAGGCGATGGGCGAGGTCTCTATCGGCGGGATTGTATGACCGCTCCCCCCCGCCGAGCCATCCACATCCACTGCTTTTTCGCCGAGGACGATCCGCCCGCAGCTTTGCTTCGCCGCCCCCGCCTGCGCCTCCGGCCACGCGGCTGCGCCGAGCATCGCGCCGGCAACCAGCGTCCCCCGCCCAGGGCGCCGCTAAGTTCGGTAAAACGGACCGCGAAGCGTCCCTGAGGCGGGCCATCTGGGGAGGAGGGAATTTGCTCTTTCCCCGCTGGAGGGCGGGGCACGTTATTTAAAGGCGTAAAAAAAAAAAAAAAAACGCCCATCAAAATCCTCAGTGAAAGAGCACTTTTCCCCTCCTCCGGATGTGACAGCCCGAACACTGCCAGTCTGGGACGCTATGCCTTCCAGCTTGCAGGATCGGTGCATTTCGCCAATGGCTCATGGAGCAGGAGAGAACGGTCTCCTTTCTCTCCACTCCCAGCCCCTCTCCTGGAGTTTGAGTGCGAGACGAGAACATCTCCTCTCCTGCTCTCCTGTGGGACCCCAGCGCTCCCCGGATGAGCCCACTCACTCCACGCTGCCCCGCCGCTGGCACGTCAGCGATCGTGCGGGTGGGACCATTTGCGGGGGCTCTGCCTGCCTGGTTAGCGCGGGCCAGCCCATCGCAATGGCTCATCCATACGACCAGACTCGGCTATGCGATTCAGTTCGCTAAACGGCCTCCCAGGTTCACGGGCGACCAGGGTCAGTCCTGCGTCCGCCCCTGTCTTGCGAGAGGAGATTGCTGTCCTCCTGGCGAAGGATGCAATCGAGCCGGCCCTCCAGCCGAGATGGAGCGCGGGTTTTACAGCCCGCACTTCATCGTGCCCCAAAAAAAAAAAAAAAAAAAAAAAAAAAAAAAAGCGGTGGGCTATGGCTAATCCTATATCTGCACATTTTGAACCGCTGCCTTCACAGGCTGCGCTTCGGAATGCTTACGCAGATGCGCATCACGCGATGCATTCGTCCTCAGGATTGGTTTGCAGCAATAGATCTGAAGGACGCGTATTTTCATATCTCCACACTTCCACGCCACCGGCAGTTTCTGCGGTTTGCGTTTGAAGGTCGAGCATGGCAATACAAGGTCCTCCCCTTCGGGCTCTCTCTGTCTTCGCGAGTTTTCACCAAGCTCGCGGGGGGTGCCCTCGCGCCCCTTCGGCTCGCCGGCATCCGCACGCTCAATTATTTCGATGACTGGCTGATTTTTTAGCCCACTCTCGGGAGCAATTGATTATGCACAGAGACAAGGTGCTCCGGCACCTCCGCCCGTTGGGTTTCAGGTCAACCGAGAAAAGAGCAAGCTCGCCCCCGTGCAGAGCAATCTCCTTTCTCGGGTTGGAGCTGGACTCGATCACTATGGAGGCGTGCCTCTCACGAGGAGCGCGTCGAGGTAATGCTGAACTGTCTGAGAGAGTTCGACAGAAAAAAAGTGGTCCCCCTGAAATTATTTCAGAGGCTCCTGGGGCATATGGCATCCGTAGCCGCGGCCACGCCGCTCGGATTGCTCCATATGAGACCACTACAGCATTGGCTTCACGATCGGGTCCCCAGACGCGCATGGCACGCGGGCCCACACCGAGTGACTGTCACTGCGCTGTGTCACCGCACCCGCACCCCCTGGAAAGGACCCCTCCTTCCTACGGGCCAGTGTGCCCCTAGGTCAGGCGTCCAGGCAGGCTGTCGTTTCGGCAGATGCCTCCAGTATGGGGTGGGGGGGCCGTGTGTAGCGGGCATGCTGCTGCGGACCTGTGGAGGGGAACCCAGCTGCATTGGCATATCAACTGCCTAGAGCTGTTGGCAGTGTTTCTCGCTCTGCGCCGCTTTTTACCGGTGACTGAGGGGGCAACACGTGCTGGTCAGGACGGACAGCACGGCCGCGGTAGCGTATTCCATCCGGATGGGGGGGTATACGCTCCCGCTGCATGTCTCAGCTCGCTCGCCGTCTGCTCCTCTGGAGTCATACGCGGCTGAAGTCGCTGCTTGCTATTCACACCCCGGATGGGCTCAACCGTGCGGCCAACAGGCTCTCACGGCAGCTCCTTCCCTGGGAGAATGGCGACTCCACCCCGAGTCATGCGTAAGTATGCACTCCCCCCAGTGAGCCTACTCGCGCAGTTTCTGTGCAAGGTCAGGGAGGACGAGGGGCAGGTCTTGCTAGTTGCGCCCCTGGCCCAACCGGACCTGGATATCAGAACTCTCCCTCCTCGCGACGCCCCCCCTGGCGAGTCCCTTTGAGAGAGGACCTACTCTCTCAGGGACAGGGCACCATCTGGCACCCTCGCTTAGTTCTGTGGAACCTCCACGTGGGGTCCATAAGACGCGACGAGGAAGACTTAGGTAACCTACCGGTGGCGGTGGTTAATACCATCACTCAGGCTAGTGCACCCTCTACGAGGCATGCCTACGCCCTGGAGTGGAGTCTATTCACTGAGTGGTGCGCTTCTCGCCGAGAAGACCCCCGATCTTGCCAGATCAGTGTTGTGCTTTCTTTCCTTCAGGACAGGTGGAGCGAAGGCTGTCGCGCTCCACACTGAGGGTTTATGTGGCCACCATCTCCGCTCATCATGATGCGTGGATGGCGGCACCGTGGGGAGGCATAACCTCATCATCCAGTTCCTCAGAGATGCGAGGCGGATGTTTTCCCCCGCCCCCCTCTCATACCCTCTTGAGATCTCGCGGTAGTGCTACGAGCCTACGTGGGGATCCCTTCGAACCACTCGACTCAGTATCCTTGAGATTTCTGTCCTTGAAGACAGCTCTGCTGGTCGTGTTGGCATCGGTTAAGAGGGTTAGGTACCTGGAGGCATTTTCGGTCAGTGACTCGTGCCTAGAATTCGGGCCGGCCTACTCTCACGTTGTCCTGAGACCCCGGCCCGGCTATGTGCCCAAGGTTCCTACCACGCCGTTTAACAATCAGGTAGTGAGCCTGCAAGCGCTGCCCGCGGAGGAGGCAGACCCAGCCCTTTCATTGTTGTGTCCTGTTCGCGCTTTGCGAATATATGGGGACCACACTCAGAGCCTTAGATCCTCTGACCAGCTCTTTGTCCATTACAGTGGTCGGCAGATGGGAAGTGCCGTATCTAAACAGAGGTTGGCCCACTGGGTAGTGGATGCCATCTCCCTCGCCTTTGGGCCAGGGTGAGCCGTGTCCCCCGGGGGTGGGAGCGCACTCCATTACGGAGCATCGCATCCTCCTGGGCGTTAGCACGCGGCGCCTCTCTGACAGACATTTGTAGAGCTACGGGTTGGGTGACACCCAATACATTTGCAAGGTTACAATCTGCGAGTGGAGCCGGTTTCCTCAAGGGTATTAGGCAACCCTTGGTGATTGAGGAAATGATTCGGTTGAGGTGTCGAAACACGCTTGCTGCGCCACTCTCCCTAACCCGGAGATACGTGCGCTTTTTCAGCTTTGTCAGTTTAGTTCCCCATTTCTTTGGCGAACCCTGCAGAGTTCCTCCGAGGCCCCCAGCACCTGACTCAGCGGAGGAGTCAGGTGTTGGCCCGTTACGTTGTCGGCATGCCCGCTGGTCAGCCCGCGTTCTGGGTATAGGTGCCTGCTATGTGTGATCCCCGCTGGCGATCCCATACGTTCACACAGCCACGGTATAGTCCCCCCTTCTAGGGCAGGCTCGTGTCTTCCCTCCCCGCTAACCATCCTTATGCTAGGGACCCCCCCATCTCTGGGCTGGTCCATAGATTGTCACCAGGTCTCCCCTCTGGGTAGCAGGTGAGCTCCGCAGCGTCCTCCCTATCGGGACTGAACGCTTTCCCAACGTACTGTCGTATCAAACCTTTTTACAGGGTTATTGCGACTCCCCGAAAAATATAACAGTTTCTGAACAGGTAAGTGAGGGCCAGGGGACACGTTGGAAGACTGTGTCTCGGGGCGTTGTAGGTGCGCTTGCTCTACTGCGTGGCACACCCTTCGCCAGGGGCGCAGTAAGGTTCTTTCGTTGTGGCGTTTTCCATAGATTTCCCCATAGTGGAAGTTTCCACATAGCATTGGAGTTCCCCATCCGAAGGGAACGCTACGGTTACTAAAGTAACCCTTCGTTCCCCGAGGGGGGGAACGGAAATGCTATGTTCCTTCGCCACAACGATTGTCCCTTAGCTGTTGAGCGTGAAAGTCTCTTCAGCTAGAAAAGGATGTCGAGCATGGCACTGGCTGCGTCTTTATAGCATGACTGATTGTCATTGACGCCAGCTGTGCACGCTGACGCTGCCAACTCATTGGCATTTCATTGGCCCGTTTTTATACTCTTTCAGATGATTGGATTCTGACGAAATCCCCATAGTGGAAGTTTCCACATAGCATTTCCGTTCCCCCCCTCGGGGAACGAAGGGTTACTTTAGTAACCGTAGCGTTACCTGTAGAGCCTCGGCTATGCCTTCTGGGTGACAAATTAGTGATACCTAATATAGGTAAAAATTCCTTTATTCTTCTCAAGATTGGATGCATTACAGCTGCTAGGATGATACTATGTAATTGGAAGTGTCCCAGAACGCCAGAAATAAAGGAGTGGATTAATGGAATGATTGAATTTGCATCATATGAGTGTATGCTGGGGAGATTGAACAATGAGGGAGAAGTACATAAAAAATGGGCTATTCTCTGGCAACATCTAAAATTAGGATAAACGAGTATGTATATTCAAAGGTACCACAACCTTAATTTCCATACACATTTCCATATATATTTGCTATACGTTGAATTTTCTTGGTGTGACAGCTGGCTGAATATGTAACATGTATCACATGTATGTGTAGTGTGAAGTGTGTTCTTTGTTCTTGGCTGTTGGTCACTTAGTTTGGAGATCTAGAAGAGTTTATTACTTTAGGTGTTCATTTCTGAGTTCAGACATTTTACTTGGCCTGTCCACAAGTTACTGGCAGAAAACATTAGAATCATTCAACATTACCACAGTACACTCAACTTAATCAACATAATGTTCTCTTTGTTCAAGTGAACGGATTTAGGTTAATTGACCTAAAAATAGTAAACATTCATTTATTTTCCTTCAGCTTAGTCTCTTATTCATCAGGGGTCGCCACAGCGGAATGAACTGCCAACTATTCTTGCATATGTTTTACTCTGTGGATGCCCTTCTAGCCACAACCCATTACTGAAAAACATCCATATACACACTCATTCGCGCACATACATACATGCGCACAAAGGCCAAATAAGTTAATTCAATTCCCCTATAGCCCACGTGTTTAGACTGTGGGGGAAACCGGAGCACCCAGTGGAAACCCACGCCAACACGGGGAGAACATGCAAACTCCACACAGAAACTGTCCCAGCCAGGACTCGAACCAGCAACCTGTGCTAACCACCCCTGTTCAAGTAATATTTAGTTTAATGTTGTTGGTTTAAAAGAAGTCTAAATGAAAATATTAGGGATGCACAGATACCATTTTTTCAGAACCGATGTGATTCCAAAATTGAGTATCGACTGATACAGATTTGATCCCGATACTGTGCCTTTTTTTCTATTTTTTTTTGTTTTAAACCTAATACAGCTCAAATAATATATCTTCTTTAGTAAAAATAGTAAAAACAACAGACCTGTAGGCCTAGATTATATGACAGACGACACAATCTAACTAAAAAAAAAAAAACATGACGCTTGCTATAAACTATAGGCTACATTATTTGAGCATTTATTATGACATTGATCTGATCTGTTGTGGTCCAGCTTATGTTTCCTTTTTTAATATTAGGATTTCTGTTTGAAATCTGTACTAGGCTCCCACTATTGACCCTAATCGTTGGTAAAATAACCTGCCTTTCAGCAAAGCTTGATATTTTCCTGCTGGTTTAAAGCAGACTAAACTAAATCGTCTGAGGCCATTTTTACTTAATAAACTTTCCCTCGCCTAAACTCGCCACAAGTGATATGGAGAAACTGAAAGCATGACTGAAATATAATTTTTTTTCTTTTACTTTTTGATGAGAATTTCATTTGGTATAATTTGTTGGTTATTTCAGTGTATTTTTTGTTGGTCAGTTATCTACAAAATAAACAAGAATATTTGAGGTAAAGTTTAAAACAAGGTCCGCTTATATGCTTCAGCTCACAATCTCACAAAAAGGTCTGTTAAATAAAATATCAATGTAAATAAAATGACAGTGAAATATTCAGAGTAGCCTATATTAGGCCAAATAATTTTCTGTTAATGATAATCCATATTGCAGCTGTCCATATCACTTGTATTAATTTAATCAACTACTTTGACCAGAATGAGCCAGACTTTACAAACTATTAGCAGCACTTAACGTATTCACCTCGAAAGAATAAACTCAGTCAGAAGGATGAGACTCCTGAAACTCTTTATGAGAATAAATGAGAACGGTGCACATCGCTTCTGCACAGCTACTGTGCTTGAAGCATCACCGAGACACAGTGCGCAGTCCTCCGGTATACGGACACTTTTAAAACAGCAACACAAAGGGAAGAAATCAGTGCGCTGAGGATCTATCCAATGTATTATTGAGCCTTATCTAATTTTAAGTTTCAGGTAGGTCTACTTTGTGTGTGAAGAGCAGGTAATATCCTCCTCTACTCCAGTGTTGTGAATGTGATCTGCTGATCTAATAGACACAGCGAAACATGTAGAAACAGCAATAAACTCCATGTTGCGGGTCAAAATGAACCCATTTAATGCATTTCTCCACTGATTATTAAAATTAACAGGAACAAATAGTCTTGGAGAGTTTGTGTTGTTGTGAACGCGACACGCAGTTTGAATTGTGAATGAATGTAGAATGATTGACAGGCGAGGCAGGGGGAAGTGCTGAACTGAACATGAATTTAAGCACTTGAATATTCATGTGTACTTCACACTAAACTGTAGAATGGCTTCAGAACCTGTGGGATACAGTAGCCTACATGACAACTTTCTAGTGCCTTTTAATAGCCTACCTTCATGGCTTTTGTTGGCTTATAAATGACACAGAATAAAGCACACGCGCAAGATCGGATTTGGATCGGCACCAGCTGGCCGATACCTGATCCAGCAAAAATATACAGTATCGAACCGATATCTGATCCAAGCATCAGGATCGGTGCATCCCTAGAAAATATCACATTTAAACCAATGATTTTTTTTAAATGTATGAAGCTTAGAATAAGAGTAGTTAACTACTATAGCTCAGTACATTAAACAAAATTAAGAACTTTAAACTGAATATTAACTGTATTTACTTTATTTAATAAAGGTTACTGAAATACACATGGTTAATGAAATGAAACCTAGTTATGACAAAATGAATGAAAGCCAGCACATGTTTTAAGGGAGTAGAGTTTGCAACACACCCCATATACGAAAGGGACAATGGGTAGTCTTAACTGCTAGTGGCCTCACATAAGTCATTGTTAACCTAAAAAAGGAATGCCTTGGGTACAATATTAAATGTAGACAGTTTCTTGAATACCAAAGAGGAAAATAAAAAGCATCTTAAGCATACCTCCAATACCAGATCCAAAGCCAGACATGCTGTAAGATGCGGCCATGGTCGCAAGGCCACTGCACCGTTAGATCACAGCACACTGCACACAATGCTTTCCTGTCTTAGATTGTCTTGTTTCTAGCCCAAATATCTAAAACATCTTAAATCAGGAAACATTTTCTAAAGAGTTTGTCCTTAAAACAAGCAAAATAATGTGCCAATGAATGGGCTAAGCAAAATAATTGTATTTGAAAACTAAAACTAGATTATTTTGCGCAGGCAATTGGCAGACAAAAACTAAGTAAGAACAGGAGTGAAACGATCGCTCTGTGTAACAAACTGAACATTATTTACAGCTCATTACATTAAGACAGAAATATTTGGTGAACTATACAGCATGCAGACTCTTTCAACACCACTTGGGAGTCTGACCGTGCCCTCGTTGCTGAGCAGTGTATATAAAACGATGTAGACCGCCTTTATGCTTCTCTCCTGACCTTGAAAATATTATTAAATGAATAGTACGGATTAGGATTGTGTGGGGGAGGCCGAATCGAGATCTCAGTCTTTCAATGACTAATGGTGCAGCCCTACCTGAGCAAAAAGGGTTATGACCTAACCCAAGCATTAATTGCATGTAATATGTACTTAGCACTGGGCCCAGCATGGTTGTCTTTAACACCAGAATGTGTTTTAGAACTACCTGGAGGAAAAACATTTGTACATAAAATTACCTTGACCCTCAGGAGCTATTCACACCTGATCACCTCATGTGTTTTTCTGATTGGACCGCTATCAGACTGTGAAAAGCACAGGCGTACATGCCCTCCTAACAGATATAGGCTGATCGCTCAGACCCTTCAGGAGGGGTTCTGGAACACATCATGGATGAAACTGGACAGCTCTAAATGCATCTGGATGTCCAAACCACAGATGTACATGTTACTGCTCCCAAAATAGTAATAAAAAATTCTTTAAAAAGTCAAAGTGCATACGTTGTGGGCTATATGACCGCCAAATACGGATGGGGAGCATGTTCTTCACAATAATTATAGTGTATTACACTGGAAGTCTATTGTGACTTTAGCACACAACAGCACATCTCTACTTGTTTATTTACTTCCCGTCAGACGTCTTTACGTTGTTTATTATATGTTAAGCAATGCAAGACACTAAATGGAAGCGGAGCCGCAGTGTGCGAGGCCTATAGAAAACGTTTACAATTCCTGTCTGGCATATCGTGGCGTATCAAATGGGAGACAATTCAACACCAGCGCATTCCACACATAGACTTTACCTGGGCGGCCCAGTTCTGTGTTGGCGAGAAACCGAGAACACTTCTCCAACAGACTCACGTTTTTACACAGACCCACAGAGACACGCTGGACAAAACTGTAACTGTTCTGACTTTGGTAGTAGCTTGAGAAGAGCGCAAAAGAAACGCGAAAAAGAAAAGCCTTTTACTAAATAGACTGATCCAGCTCATTATTTAGGGTGACAATACATCCTCTTTTTCTCAGACATGTCCTCTATTTGGGATTTAAAAATGCATTCGGCCGGGATTTCTAAATCTCCTAAAATATCCAGAATTCTGCTTTCGATATCTGCCGTTAACTATGCGTTTTTGCATTACTTAATGCCAAACTTTGGCAGGTGCGTCTCAATCTCTCAGCAGCACCAACACTACAGCAGGGAGAGAGAGAGAGAGAGCAGATTTTACCTGTCAGTGAAGCACATAACGAAGTGAAATAGTGGATTTCTATTTCACACTGAAAAGAAACAGTGTCATGTAAAGGGTGTTAAATACTAAACTTTCACTTTTAAATTTGCCAGTTAAATAAGAAAAATAAACAATTATAACAGAATGAGAAATTATTCTGTTGCTGAGGATTATTAAAGTTTAATAGAAAGGATGGTATTAGGGTTTGATCTGTGGAATATATGCAAATAAAATAAATTCTGCTAAATAGAAATATTCTTAAGTCATATTATTTTAAATGCCATATTTGAGTAATCATTACAATCAGAACTTTCATGTAAGCAGTATTAAAACAAATATAAAACAAATATTGTAAATTATTATAATATATTCATATATTAAATTGCTCAGATCATTTAAATGTTTGCACTAACCATGTAATACTGCACATTTTTATTAACTAACAATAACTTATTAACTCCCTATTTCTGCTGCCCAGTGTGAAAGATTTTTTCAGCCGAAACTGGATCAAAAATTCAACAAGAAGCTGTGTAGGCATGTCCAAAACTGAAGACTTGATTCAGATCAGTTTAGAGTCCTTCATTAGAGCAATTTGATTCCAGTCCTGCTGTGGACCGCTAGCGAAACTTCATACAGCTTTAATTAGGGCTGGGTATCGCGTTCGATACTTTAAGCACCAACCGAACCGTCTCGATACTACAGAGTATCGAAAAAATCCTTTTCGTTCGGTACCAAATTTCGATACCCACGGGCATAATCTTGTCAACGTCAGTGAGCTAGAAAGCCTGCATCCTTAACGTGCCCTGATCAAATGCTGGTTATTGGCTGCGCTGCGGCTGTCTTGAAACTCAAGTTTACGGCGGTTACGCCCACTCGCCCAGAGCTGGTCAAACAGACATACAAAATCAGTTAACTTTTAGCACTTCTTGCTTGTGTACCGTTAAAGTTAAGTTTAAGGCCCCGTTTACAGTGCCAGATAAATGTGACCCAATTCCTATTAAAGCACTTACAGTTTTGGCATTTTGGTTTTAAAGCATTTAGGTGTGAATCTGCCTGCAATGTCAAGCTTACTGTGTTATAAATTTAAAAAAAAGCATATGCAGTGTTTTTCCAGCAGTGGCGGCAGGCCTTTTTTTTTTTTTTTTTTCACAGATCTTCCAACTACCTATGGCATTATTTTGATGACAAACGTCGTGGGCACAGTATTACAAGTCGAGATCGCATTCACGTAATACGAGCATTCGAATCTCTTTGATTGCGTGCCAATTTCCTCGGTTCGTGCACAAAACTTCTTGCACTCCCTCAAACATACACTGCTCGAGAGCATTTTCTTGTGCGCTCTCAAATAAACGTTGCCGAAGTGTTGTTTAGTGCGTTTATGCAGGGAGTATGTCTCCAACATTTATTAGGATTTATTCAGGGTTCTTACACCTTTTTCAACTTCAAAATCCAGCACTTTTCAAGCACTTTCAAGATGCATTTTAATGTTTTTTCCAGCACCAAACAACCATGGTAAATTACGCTTATATATGCTGTATGTACTTTTTTACAATTAAATCCATTGTGCCATTTTAAAAAACACAATACGACATTTCAACTTTAATTGTTCAATACTTTGGAGTATAGATTTATTGGGATGGTTCATCCAAAAATGCAAAGAAATTATTAAAATAAAAAAGTTCAGTTATTGGATGAAGCATCTTTTAAGTTTGGTCTCTTTCTACCTGAAGTTGATGTCTCAAAAAAATTAGCTTAGTCAGATTTTGTTTGGGTGTAGTAGCAAACTTTCATGACCAGTCAGTCGTTCATGATATTTCATGTGCATTGCTTTTCAAAATTCATGAGAGAAATTAGACCCTTGACACACAGCCTGAAAATATTCTTGCTGCAAATTAATGAACGGTTCCTGTGTCAACTGTTTGGAAAATCAGTCACCAAATATGGGAACCACAGTTTGCAAGCTTTCATAAATATTACTTTAATATTTCCTATCATTTTCTTTATATTACTTTAGGTTAGGACTAATTAAGCTACTGTTGTAACTGTATGCAAATGTCCCACCTGTCAAAGGGTGACAGTTAAGGGGTTAAAGGGAAAACATGTTTAATGGTTGAAGATGCATCACCTCTCTGTAAGTACACTTGACATTCTATATATCCTAAATATAAATGACAAATAATCACCAGACAGATAAATACAATTTCAATAAACACTTAAATTGTATAAAACAGGGGGAAAAAAATCTGCCTTCTGCTCATCATGAGCAGCCCTCACATGGCATGGTGTGCAGTACACAATCAATAACTTAAATTGGCAAGGAAGTGCCCTTTAGACTGTCGAGTTTAGGAAAAAATGAATGAAAATAAAAATTGTGCAAAAATGAAACTGTACTGAACAAAATATAGTGCAAAAATAATAACTAGCTTATTCAGGACTAACGTAATATTTGCAAACGTCATCTTAATAACAGTAACTGTCTTTTCATGAGCTGCAATATTACTTTAATCTCAGTGAATGCAGGCTCAACTCACGATGGTGAACACACTGCAGTTGACAACATCATGACGATTAAATGTAGGATTAAATAGAACATCTCGTGCTTAAAATGTGTGGCAAACACTGCTACCTGCAAAGCAAACTCCCTCAGGCTTTACAGTGAATGGCTTTAGTCTTTTTCATAGCGGACTTTAACCCACTGGAAGTCTTTATCCACTCTTTGAAAAGTGTAAATGATGGATTAACATTCACCACATGATCACGGATCAGATGTGCAGTTACTTCAGGTGGTTTGTAAAACTAACATCTGTCAGTGTCGTTTCATTCTGTCGTACTCAGACCTTTACATTTTCGTGCCTGTAGCTTCCTGTCATTTGAAGGAAAGCGTTGACTGAGTGATTGACAGCTGATATTTACCAAACCATTCACGTTCAGTTCAAGGGCAGTGGGCCAATCAGAAGCGCTTTAAGGCGGGGCAGGCATTCCGGGCTTGACATGACAACTGTTTTAAACCATCCCTGAGAGCTGTGTTTGGCGCTTTAGGTGCAAATGTGCATTAAGACTTTAAGACCATTAAGTATTAAATTTAAGACCTACATCACAATATCAAAAACACCATACACAGAGAAAATGCAAATATATATATATATATATATTTAATTCACAAAATTAGTGGTAAAATAAATGTATTCAAATTGAACAGTACTAAAGACAGGTTAAATGCACCATTGAACTACAGAAAAAACAAACATCTTAAGGCTAATTTATACTTTCGCCTGGCGCCGCATCACACACTTCACAAAACAGACAAGGCTTTTATACTTGACGTGTTCGCCATTGAGATATTCTTTTAAAATGACAGGGGACGGTCAAAAGAAACACAGTAAAATCAGACAAGGAGAAAGTTTCCGGAACTACGACATATCATTACTATCATTCTAGATAATTGTATTTTTATTATTTTTATAATTTATTATTAAGATTTTTACAACCATTCAACATTTTTTTAATCAAAATTTTTAAAATCTAAATGATGAATCACTTGCTTTTCTTCATATCTCGGACAGTTCTACCTATTTATGGCAACAAAACTTGGGTTGCTCTACAATTCTATTTTTTATTATGGTAAGAAGAAAAAACAATTACACTTACTAAAAATACTGACTTTTTTTGCCCACTCAACAGTTCACACATTACTGTCTGGCTAGTTTCTGTCCTCTACTTATTAGCTAAAAAGGCAATAATGGTCCAACATTTGTAAACATCACCAATAAAGCCTAGAAATTGAGCATCAATATATTGTAAACTGATAGGTTCATATATTTCTTTCCAGTTACAGTTGAAGACAGAATTATTATCCCCCTTCATTTTCCCCCCAATTTCTGTTTAACCGACAGAAGATTGTCAACACATTTCTAATCATAGTAGTTTTATTAACTCTGATAACTGATTTATTTTATCTTTGCCATGAAGACAGTAAATAGTAGTAGACTAGATATTCTTCAAGACACTTCTATACAGCTTAAAGTGACATTTAAAGGCTTAACTAGGTTAATTAGGTTAACTAGGCAGGTTAGGGTAATTAGGCAAGTTATTGTATAACTATAGTTTCTTCTGTAGACTACTGGAAAATATATGGGTGATTCTCACGAAAACTTAGTTTAAAAATTTTCAAACATGAATTTTTAAAAATGTTTAAATTAACTTTTTGTTTTTGCAGATAATTGAAAAAGTCTGGAGCATTTGTCTACATTAATTAAAACTCATATACATATCATTTAGTACCTTTTTAGCATAATTTCCAAAGTAATAAAAAATCTCATTACCGCAACAGTCTGCAAAAACGACTCTGTTAAAAAAAACGAATTCACTTTGATATTTTTTAAAAAAGGGATTACTAACAGTCATGTGGAGTTACTTGAGATTCTGAAATAACACTCCTTTTTAAATTAACAGGGTTTTTATTTTGATTGCTTTTTCTCATTACCGAAACACCTTACACAACTGACAACAGTTTTTTAAATATATTTTGATGAAACCTGATGTATTTTCAAAATAATGTAGCTAACCTGAAAGGACATCATTTGTAGATTATGCACATACATTGCAAAGCACACAATTAAAAAAATACAAATAACACAACACTTAATGAACATTGGTTGCAGTCATGATAAATAGGTTCTGGAAATTAGGTTAATTTTTTCAACATTGATTTCAAGTATACTACGTCTGAGACTGTTTAAAACATTTAATGTACAAAAAAACAACACTGAATTTCAAGTGTTTTATTTTTAGGGCTTTAGAAACAAAACTTTAATTTCAAAGAAAAATTTCCATTTGCTTCGATAAACTGAAATGAATCATCATCCTCGCTATATGGTGTGGTCTCTAGTACAGCTTGAACCCTCTTGTGTCCCTTATTTGGGAATCAAACGTGTGGTCTTAGCCAGTCAAAAAAAAGACGAACACCTGTAAAGTACTATTTTTTTTTTTTTTTTTTTTTTAGCTAATTCAATCAAATTTATATTTGTATTTCTATTATTTTGAATTTTGAGGGGGAGTCGTGGTAAAATTTATATTTATGCAGTAATTAAATAGTTTCCACATTGAAAACAAGGGCATTTTTTGCCATTTTTATTTAATTATGTTTAATTTAGTGCAGTATTTTAAAATATTGTCTGTCTGCGGACTGCAAGACAGAGGCCTAACATGAAGGGGGTGTAACGTAGTAGCGGCATAACTTGATGTTATGGAGACCTACATGTGAAAACTATGTTGTTGGCAAGATGTCGAAGTACATCAGTTTTAACGTCTACACCTACTCCACACCTAAACCCAAATATCACAGATATTAATATACAACCACGATTTGTGGAGGCTTTCATACTTTATGCACTCAAAGAAGTCAGCGAGTTGCTAAATGAATATAATTTCAAATGAATAGGTTGTGGATAAATTGAGAAAACATTTGCTGAAAATGTTGCCTTGTAAGTATTTCCACCATCTTGTCAAAAACATCTCGCTGTGACATCTCGCATGGATCAATAGGATCTCGATAACTGCAAGTTACACCTCTCTAACTTACTACAAGGTACGCCCCCTTTTTAGTTACGCCTCTTTCTTGCAGTCCACAGATACTGCTTGGTATTCCCAGGTAAAATAGAAACTGCCATTTAAAAACAAAAACAATACACACCATCTGGTCTTAAAAACAAAGAATACATGCAATAACATGGTGTAACCACTAGGTTCTAGCATCACCAGATCTACAATGCTGCTTGTCAATTCCTTACTTGTTCAGGAATTACTAAGGAATTGTGGATTTGAATATATATCTAGACAAGCTAAAACACTTCTTTCTGACAAGGTTTCGATATGCATTGTTTGACAAGGTGATTTGAAGTGTTCATTTTTGTATTTTGATTACAGTACAAACTACATATAGCTATAAAGAGACTACACAAAAGGCTTAACTTTGTATGATGCAGTGTGTTTGTTTTTCACAGTTAGGGTCACCCCTTGTGGACTTTTTTTTAGCATCATGGTAAATTAGCATTTTTGCAAAAAATATTTTCAGAACATTCGTATTTGACATAATGGTGTGTGCACGTGTGTGTGCATTTGTACACTGTGTGTGCAGATTAAAACTAAATTATTACAGCACTACATTTCCTAACACTGTAGACTTATTTTTTAATTACACCTGCTGATCTACATCTCCAAATCTAACCCCTCTCTTTCCTTCCTTCTGTACTCCTCAAGTGGTTCTATGTTGCTGTGCAATTTTTCCCAACCCAGCCTTTGCTAAAGAATTTCCTTTTTCACCTGCTGACTGTCTAAAATAAAACAAATCAAAGCTAAATATTAACAGTTTGTACATTTTAAAATTAACATTGAATTCAAAACAGTTATTTGAATCTAGTATGCAATTTACTTAAATTCTCATTACTGAAACAGACGTTCTCTCTACCACAACTGTCCTTAAATGGTTGCGGTATATGAGAAAAGAGTTGCGGAGAATGAGATGCCTCAAAATGTTGTGCTAATAATAGGGAAACTATGACGAGTTAGCAATTTTTTACTCCGTGCATATAATTAAGACTTTAGAAAAGTTCATTTTCACAAAAAAATTGTAAATCTAACAATAATGTAAACATAGAAAACTACCTGTTTCAGTAATGATAATCAAAAAGTCGTGTAACCATTTTAACAGGAGAAAATTTTATATTAAACTGGAGAAATATAAAAGATCTTTTCTGGCAACCATCTTGAAACAACTGACCCATGCGCTCCATTCAAAATTAAACTATTTAAACTCTTTATGCGTTTTTAAACAGTACTTTAAAATGGTTGCGGAGGATAAGAACATCTGTCATGGACGCATCATTTTTCAGCTTTTTCTCATTATCATTATTTATGAAAATTCTGTAAACTATTTGTTCTGTCATGTAAAATAATCTATTAGAACAATTCATTTGTTTTATGCTGAAATTTTCATGCCAATTTGTTTAAATTACCTTATAACACACATTCAAACATACCTGGACATGCTTCAGTAATGAGAATTTCAGTAGAAAATGCAGTAAAATTATCAATTAAATAATGTGGAAATTACCCATTGTGCTTCATAGAGAACAGTTTTGTCTTCATTCTAATGTTTTTTGATTTACCAAATTACAAAGTTGTAGATTTAAAATCTTAAGTGCCATGTTGTTTTAATGGTTTTGTGAGAATAACCCATATATTGCTTAAGGGGGTCAATAATATTGACCTTAAAATGTTTTTTTTTTTTTTTTTATTAAACTTTTTTTAATCTAGCCGAAATAAAACAAATAAGACTTTCTCCAGAAGAAAAAATATTATCAGATATACTGTGAAAATTTCCTTGCTCTGTTAAACATCATTTGGGAAATAAAATTTCAAAGGGGCGAATAATTCTAACTTTAACTCTATCAAAGACATAATTTGTTGCTTCATTTTAGTTTGTAACTATTAAATTGTTTTAAATTCAAAATACATCAGTGTAAAACCTACGAATGGTGGAAAAACATATTCTGTAATATTAAAACCTACCCGAGTCTTCACTTTTGCATGGTAAACTTTTTTTTTTTTAAACAAACTTATCCCTCTGGTTTTTCCAAACTTTTACAAAAACTTTTCTGCTTTTCCACTGCTGTTGCAATTTCTAGCCAAGAATTATTGTTCACCTGGTTCTCCCTATGATCACGCATGGACAGATCATAAAGATGAAGTGTGTACAGTCATACCCGTTTCAGACAAAATGTCTTCAAAGTGTTTCATATTCAACTCGAATCAAACGTGGCGCCACGCAAACGGTTCAATCGAGTATCAAAACAACACATGAGCTCCGCCAGCCGAAATCATGTCGCACGCACTTAAAGCGAACCTCTGCAAACACAGCGATGAGGTCACATTCGCCACGTGCACGGAGTTCAATAACAGAAAGCAGATTGGCTTTTGCATGTTGTTTTCATTTGTAGTTGTAATACTACAAATTACATTAGGAATAGTGAAAAAGAACTACAACACCACGAAAACTAAGCAACAACAAAAAAAAATTAAAAAAACTATTTAAATGAGCATTAGATGCAGCGTTACATGGACATTGGAAAAATAAGACCTGTGCTAAAATATTTAAGACCTAGAAGAGCAAATTGAAAACTTTAAGGTCTTAAATTTTTTAATTTTAGACTTAAGACCCTGCGGAAACCCTGATCTTTTCTTCCGACATATGCAATCCCATTAACACACCCTTATTGAATTACAACAATGAACAAACTGCACAAAACAAACAGTGATAAAGTAAAGCAAATTAACTATTAAAAAATACACTTTAAAGAAACTCACATTTACGAAAGAAAGCAACATGATATGCTTTAACGCACAGTCTGTCACGCAGCTTTATTGTCTATTTTACGTTTGTTAATGTATTCATTATTTAAGTTAGATATGTTATGTATGGTGTTGTTTATTTAATTGGTCATTAAATCAAATGGAAAATCTAACTATTTTGTTTATTGATTGGTTGGAGCATCAAAAAATAAAATTAAAACAAGGAAGTTAACAACCGCAGATTTGGGACGTGTCTTGCGTGACCATCCGCTCTACCAGATTATTTTGTTCACTCGGTATAGTATTCAAGTATCAAACATTTATATTAAGAAGATATTTAGACTTTTTTTTTATTGGGCTGAATTGGGGTGTTTTTTGTTCTTTGTTAATGAACTGCTAGATGTCTTTCCATTAAATATTTCGATAATAAATTCATGTTTTGACTTTCTCCAAGACTGTAATGTAATTTCCTAAATTATCTAAAGTAGACAATTAAAAAATGCTGTGAAAAGTAGGCTGATAACTTTTTTTGACTGCATATGATTTACTGGTGGTTTTGTCTGACAATATAAAGCTGCAATTAATGCAGTCACATTGTGTTAAACGTGATATGAGACCGCATGTTTAATCCTTGTGCTATTTTAAGTGAATGTAAATGGAGTCGGTTCCGGAGTCAATTCCACCAAATCCAAAATTAGGAGTCGAGAATCAGAGAGGATTCCACAAAATCCAGAACCGAACACCCCTACCGTCAGATACAAGCAGATGTACAATTTAAAATTGCTCATTTTGTTTAATGTTTAACCGTTAAATTATGTAATAAATTTGTCAAATGTCAGCATTAACAGAAGTCGCAGCACTGTAGACTACCTCTTTGATAGATAAGATAGCACTAATGATAGAAAGACAGGGTTTCATTCATTTACTAAGGCACATTGTTTTTTGTTTTTGTGTGAGTATGTTACACACATTATTATAAAGCCTTTAGAGTTTTGAATGATGTGTTACACATGTCTGTACGATTTCATTAATTTAGATCGACTGGGATGATCAAGTCTTTTTCTGCCTAAAATAAATCACAAGCATATACAAACTTTAATGAAGTCTAATTCTGTGATGTGACTATTGTGGATGCACACATTGCAATATATGTGCTCAAATGATGTATTGTTCAGCCGTACTTCATATAAAGTCATTTGAACGACAATTAAGATATATACCTTGCATATCTGTTAATACATGGTTTCCGCTTCACTCATTCATTCATCTATGGCAGGGCACCACACCAAAATTCAATCTAGCCATTCATTCTACATTACAGCTACTCATTTAAATTCATTCGCAGTTGTTGTTTATTTAAAGCGGGTTATATTTCACACCAAAGCATGTTAAAAGGTAAGTGAATTATAACAAAGCAAACTTTTCTGTAATCGCAGTAGTGCTGTGCGCTATTTGTTTAACCTTTTAAGGTGACATGCTGACTGAAAGGGGCATCATGATGCGTGAGGCCAGCAAACACGGCGTAGCTTTCAGTTATGACGAACTGGGTTTCATAATTATATTTTATGTATAGATAAAGCTCTATGGTTCTGCATACTTTATCATACTGCATAGGGCTTTATCTTCCTGGAGGTTATAACCATTTCACTTTACATCAGGACACATTAATGCCGCTCTGTAGGTCTTATGGAGACATTCACAAATATTCCTAGCAAATCTAATAAATGTTGGAGACAGGCTACTTGTTACATATACGCACTAAATCGAACTTCAGCAGTGTTTGACAGCGCACAAGAAAATCTGCACTTGAGCAGCGTGTATTTGAAGGCGCGTAAGAAGTTTTGTACTCGAACAGAGACATTCGGCGCTCGAGCACAGAGATACACATGCTCGTATTACATGAATGCGATCTTCGACTTTTGTCGTTGAAATAACACCATTTGGAAGATCTGTGTAAAAGTGCTGCCGCCACAGCTGGAACAAATCTTAAACACTGAAATAATATAATTAAATTAAATGTGTTAAATCTGAGGCTTTAGTCGATGTAAAGTAGTTCAATTTGCATGCAGGATTTGAAGATCAGAATCATATCTGTTTAACAGAGATTTGTGTATGTGCTCAATGTAAATTGAAAGTTTTCAGACATCGGAGCTATGTGATCAGAAAAAACAAATGAAGTGAGCAGGTGTAAACAGGTCCATAAAAACACATTAAACATGAGGAAGACATCAACGTTACCTTAGAGAATGGAGCAACCGGTGTTGGGTAGTATCACAGGCTTTTCACCATCAGTGGTTGTGGCACAAGACCGCAAAAGCAGAACACTAAACAGAGAAAAATAAAACTGTCACAGTCTGTACATAATGCACCATCATACCATTCAGCATGAGTCAAAATCAGTGCACTAATCATCTCTTGCCCCATCTATTCTCTTAGAAAATGTAGTATTTATTTGATAATATATCTGATGACATTTGACATTCTGAGGAGGATGTACACTCACCAAGTACTTCAGGTATAACAATCCGGACGTGTGTGTGTGTGTGTGTGTGTGTGTGTGTGTGCGTGTGCGTGTGTGTGTGTGTGTGTAAAAGACATTAACACATGTAAACAATAAAGGTCTCCCATTAGTAAACGTTAGTAAATAATTATTAATTATTAATTACTGCTAGTGTAAAAAAATACAACTAGATTTTATAATGAACTATTTAATAAAACGTTCTTTACTTGGTGATTTTAATCAACTAACGTAAAGTTGACTAACTTAGCCTCATTGTACAGTGTTAACGATAAACATGGCCAATAAACAGAACATTATACATCTACATCTCGTGCATGAAACAGGCCAGATTGACCTGAAAATAGCAATGTTTGAAAATAAACCAGATTTACGCATTTGATCCTGTGATGAACATCTCTACAATAATCCGAAAGACTCTCTACAAGTTTACATGATAAACGTGGTTAATCGACAGTGCATTTCTCGTAATTTCGACGATTTGATTTATCAGGCGAAGACCGCCATTATGCTTAATGTACGCGAAGGATAGAGCTTACCTTAGGTTGTCCGTCAGTCGTCACTTCACCTCAATGCTGTGGCAAAACAGAAGCAGTTAGTTGACACCGAGTAAAATTATTGAGATAATTATCTTTATATTCCGTAACGAAGCTCAAAACATCCCGCGTCTCTAAAGTCTCCCACTGAGCGCTAACGTTACAGGCCGTTCATTTCTAGTCTAAAATGGCGCGCACAAACAGCCTGGCAAAAGCACCACAGACAGTGTTATCTGGTGAACACTTTCAAATGACACACAGTGCACATAAATATATATAAACACGATTACATAACTGATGTAAATTGACATCGCCACTTACCGAATCCGTTGGATGAGCGATAGAACGCGCGCGCGGCCTCGTGTCGTGACGGTGCTGTTTACAAACGAGTCTGCTCGGCTCTGTGAATCGGTTCGTGAATCGGCTCGTCAATGATAATATTCGGATCCCGCCAGAAAATAATTCGTTTTTTTTGTAATAATAATGCAAAACACAATTGATTAACATTTCTTTCTTCTGCTCGACCACACGCGCTTTCCTAAAATTGATGAATCAATGTTGCCAGATTTTCCAATAAAATAAAATGTGTAAAATGACCAGTGTTGTGCAAGTTACTTCCAAACTGTAATACATTACAGATTACTTATTACTGTGATTTAAAAGTAATCCCTTACCTTACAATATTACTGTCTCAAAATTGTAATATGTTACATTACTCTTATATTACTTTTTAGTTACTTTCACCAAAACAACTACAGAATTAGAACTTAACATTCTAAAATGACTAAATGTACTGCAGAGCATTTTACATCCAGTAGAAAGCGATATGATGTAGCAGAATGACGATGACCTATCCAGGCTACTAACAATATAGTATATATTTGAAAACGTGAAGGCTCAAGACAATGCAAGAAAGGATAAGTCTGTTGAAAGTATGGTTAAGGTAAAGTGATTATCTGGCAATATCTGTGAATAGCTTGGCTATTTTCATATTAGACACAACAGGCCTATATGTAAACTCCAATGCCATGACCAGATGCATTTTTTTCTTAATCTTGCCATTATTCTATTCACTTTAAATTCAGGTTCACAACACAAAACTGTCATGCACAAAGTGAGCATGATGAACATTGCTTTCTCAATATAATGCTCGTGCACCGATTTCCTCTGTGGACAAAACTGCTTGTGAGCTCTCAAATATACGCTGCTCGCGTGCAAATTTTCTCATGCTCTCTCAAATATGCACTGCTCACGCACAAAATTTCTTGTGCGCTCACAGTACACTACTCGCTCAGTGAGATTATATGCAGACTCACAATTTGTGTCTTGTGTTCCCTCTTCCTTTCATGCTTTTTGATATAATTTATATGTGTACACTATTTATTAACAATAACCAAAATACTAAAATAGACTTACATATAAAATTTTTAATCTAACCCACTATAACCTTTTTTGTTGTTTGTTATATGATGAAATATTTCCAATTTCAAACACTTAAGACACAGAGAAAAGAAGTTGAATGCAAAGAATACATTTTTAAAAAACATTTATTAAACATCCAAAAGGTGCACCATACTAATCAAATAAAACAACATTTAAACAAAAGTAAATGCAAGCAAGCAGAAATGTAACCGATAAAAATAGGGGAAAACTTGATGAGGTATTATAGCCTACTGAACTATTCACTCCTCAAATAAATCTCACTATCAATCCCATTTTATCATGGCAACTAAAATAAATTGAACACGTCTCTGTTGTCTTCCACATTGCTGATGAGATTGTGGAGGACATTTTCCCTGTCATGAACAGTGTTTTGAACAGTTCTACAGTAAAGTACTTCAATTAATCAGTTGTGCTAATACTAGTTGCTATGGTAACACAAGCGTAATATAAACAAATTACCCAGTGCTGTAGTTTTTTTTTTTTACAATATAGGGTATACTATACTACAATTCACCACAGTTTACTGTAGTAAAACTACACTTTGTATTTCATTTTATCAGTTCACTATTCTTAATACTACAGTATGCTGAAGCATTCATTAACAAATTGTAAAAAATACTAGCCTAAAACATAGGCAGTATATCTAACACTCAAAAACACAAGTATTTATTATAGAATTTATCATAACCTTTTAGTGTTTCGTGTATTGCTAATAAATACTGTAGCAATATATAAACCATATCAACATTCTTGGGATAACCAATTGAACAGGAGGATCTGGAGTGCAAAAGCAGGAAAAGAAGAGGAAACATGAGGCACAAAATGTAAGTCTGCATCATCTGACGGAGTCAGAGCAGATCATTCGCACGTGAGCAGCCGTGTTTTGAATGCATGCGACTGCGAAAAAAAAATTGCGGTCGAGTTGTCCACGAACAGAGAATTACATGAATGCGCTCTTGTAAAACTGCGCTTACGACTGTTGTCAGTGAAATAACGCCATATGCACATACGTCCATCTCGCGAATGTACTGTCTTCTGCTCATCTATTTTACCGCTCTTCCGCTGCACGTCAGGGCTTGACCTTACTGTGAACCGGGCTGAGCCAATAGCCTCGGACCTCGAGCTCAGAGGCTGAAATCATTCCGCTTTCAAAGTAAAAAAGTTCCAATAGCCAGATGCATATTGATGACAACACGCGCATATATTCACTAACCACGAACAGAAAATAGAACTTACTTGCGGTATTTTTTATTTGGTAATGTCTTGCGGGCGAAAAGTTTGTTGTAACGCACGCGTTACTGAACATGTACCGAGTAAAATATTACTGAAAATGTATAAGTAATGCCTTACACTACTGCGTTACAGGAAAATGTAATACATTACTGTAATACATTACTTTTGTAACGCATTACTCCCAACACTGAAAATGACACAGGCGGGTATTGAACATTTGAGCTGTTTTGCTACGAAACGCTCGCCCACAGGTATGTTCTCGAGACCGCCACACATCTAAAACCAACCAACCAGTTTATGCTGATTTAAGCTGTTTTAGTAGTCTAGTGCGGCATAAATTCATCATATTTCGCGTTTCAGATTCTGCTGAACACATGTAGGTGCTGCTTGTCAATCACACAACGCTTCTATGTTCCCTTTTGCTGTCAAATGCGTGAAAAATGATCGATGAAATGTTTTTGATAAACCGCTCAGTTTCATACTTGACCTGCAGCGGCTGAGGAACACGTCACGCGCGTGCACACGAAGCAGAGTCAGGTTTGAAACATGAGCTGAGCAGTGTTGCCATATTGGGCGGTTTCCCGCTCAATTGTGGGGTTTTGAACAAGGGGCAACCTCCCGCTCTCTCTCGGGAAGCCAATACGGAAGTAACTGAAACTGCAATTCATCAAAATTCCGCTAGTCCTGGCTCCATAATAGAGCAAGTGGCAATTGAGCCCACTGTTAGAATGGCCAACTTTACAACAGAAAAAAAGGTGTTTACAGCCTGGTACAAAGAACGATTTTAGTTCATATAGCTATTATTACCCTCCATGACAACTGTGAGGGGGGTGAATTTTTTTATAACTCATCCATTTCCTTTATTTTAGGTTATATTAAGTTTGCATAATTAAGGGCGTGGCCACTTGAGTGACAGCTAGATCTCGCTGGTCGCCGTCACTTCACCTCAGCTGAATCCGGCAGATTAGCCACTGATCTCGGCATATTCATCGTATTTTTGTGTTGTTTTATGTGGCTTTACACAGTCAGCTGCCTTTTGGACTTATTTCTTACAATTATCAGATGATATGGGATGCTGTTTGCACTTAATTGTGCTCACAAACCATTCACGTGGCCTCCGTTTCCCATGTGAGTAAAGTTATATACTTGTATACCATCTCTATAAATGTATTTGTTTTATTTAAGATCATTTATCATTAATATATTTCTTTAGACCCGTAAAGCACTCAAGAATGTGACAGATTGATTAGCTGTAGGCTCTAGATCAGTCATCTGAAGCGTTATCATACAGTGTTATGCTGGAGTTCATCAATAGTCTTGCATTTACTAACACACACTATATTTGAAGTGTTTGGAAGTAATTCGCGTTTCCTCCTGTAGAAAAACGTCATAAGAACAATGTTTAGTGGCTCACTGTATTACTACAGTGTTTTTAAAAGACTAAACACTTTATTGATATAATGTACAGCCAAGCACATGTGGTCAGAACACAAACGAGTTGCAGGTAATAAAGTATCAAGCGTTTCTCCCAAAGTAAAGTCTGTCTGCCAGGTCTAAGCAAAGTGCCAGCAGGCGTCTGTAGCTCCGCCCACTCTCCGCCTCTTTGCCCTAGTTTGGTATCCCGCCGTGGGTGCGATGACGCGCGAACAAAATGGCGACGGTTGGCCGCGCCTACTTGTGGCTTCTTTTGCAGTGTTCAGAAACCTATGGGTGACGTCACGGATGCTCCGTCCATATATTTTACAGTCTATGGTTTTGAATTTACTTTTGCAGGTAAATAAGGACATAGGCGGGAAGTGAACATTTGGGCGGTTTTGCAACGCAACGGCCCCCCGTGATTCTGGCTACCTTCACTGCTGCGGTGAGATGATGAGAACCCCTATGCTGGATTCAGGGACTGGCACACATCTCCCCACTACTGCGGTGAAGGCTGTCCGATCAGTGTCGTGTGTGTGTGTGTGTGTGTGTGTGTGTGTGTGTGTGTGTGTGTGTGTGGTAACAGCCATCACGCGCGCGCTCGTTATAATCAATATGAATATGCCGATCAAACTGAACACAATCTTACACCAACAACACATGACAGCAACGCGTTGATAAGAACAAATAATCATATTAGATTACAAACAACCCAGCGAGTTGTTTAGCACGTGTGCATCGCTGCTGTTATGTTTACACGTGTAATATTTGAAGCAATTTAAACCAAAATACACAGCGACACTCTATCAAACACATCTACAATGATAAGGAACATGGCTACTTACTGCGTTATTAACGCACAGCAATCCCACATGAAGAAAGGACGGACTTTGGAGGAATAAACAATGCGAGGAGCGCTCCGTCATACAGCCCTGGACATGTCTGAACACGTTCCGCTCATTCATGCGCGAGGCAGGCGGTCTATTTCACAAAATGGCGATCGAGACCGGAAGTAGGGAAAACTTTGATCCAGTGTCATGACAAATCGGGTCCCCCCTGCAATGGTAAAGTCTAGATCATATATAAGGCCGGCCGGAAGTGCGACGTGCACATTAATAAAGCAGCATTTTTTAATGACCCTGTATAACAATAAGTCATATTTTTACAGTACTGTGACGGTTGGGTTTAGGGTTGGGGTGGGAATAGGTGTTAAAAAATACAATTTCTTGGGTAATTTAATAGATAACATAAATAATACTCTGTACAACAACAGTACAGTAATTAATATTTTTACAGTACTGTGACGGTTGGGTTTAGGGTTGGGGTGGGAATAGGTGTTAAAAAAAACAATTTCTTGGGTAATTTAATAGATAACATAAATAATACTCTGTACAACAACAGTACAGTAATTAATATTTTTACAGTACTGTGACGGTTGGGTTTAGGGTTGGGGGTAAACGTTAATATAATACAATAAATGGGAAATTTAATAAATAATATAAATAATTCTCATTAACTTCCGGCCGCAAATGTATCCGATCTAGCAAAAACCCACTGCAATCGAGTCCGCTTAGGACCCCAATGGATCGTCATTGTCTGCATTGTATGCCTGATCAAAAACTATTGTACTTCTCCACATACTTTGATGTTTTATGTATTTATATGTAGCATTATATATTTACATAAGTGGTAGCATGTCGTAGGTTATCTAAAATAAAAGCTTTACACATGGCTTTAGTTGTACATCAGTATACGAAATACATAATTTAAAATAGTTTTATGTCATTATAACGCTCTTTTAATCTACACAAATTTAAACGAGTCGATCGCGCCTCTCATTCATTCACATAGATATTTACATTAGATGTCGCCTACCCTGTTGTCTATTGGAAGGAATGCGTCAATAGAGCCGCCATGTTAGTACAGGGTAGCGTTCCTTTGAAATGAATGCGCCAGAGACATATACACATATCTATGATCGGGAGTTTTCCTGCTGGTCAGTATGCAAATATTTAATTAAATCACGAAAATTATAATTGTACATCACTTTTCTACATGGATGGATCAGTGACCGCACAGGCATTGCTGATAGAGAGTGTGTGTGTGTGTGTGTGTGTGCGTGTGTGCGTGCGTGTGTGTGTGTGTGTGTGTGTGTGTGTGTGTGTGTGTGTGTGTGTGATCACGGAGATAGCAGCAAAGAAAAAATGCATTAAAAACATGTAACGGGTGTATGGCGTGATACGATTGTAATATAATGTTGATGATTAACACAACACTTTAGCCATTGTAAGTTTGTCAATGAAATATCAAGTCCCCCTCCGCACAAAAATGAAACTGTCCACCCCCGCACGTTGCACTGATGAGCGCTGTTTATTACTGGAGTTAGCAGCTGCTCTGAAAACCAAACCAAGTGCTGGCCAGCGGACTATTCCGATTTGCTGGTCAAGGACATCAGTAATAAAATGACAAATGAGTATTATAATAATATATTATAATATACAATAATAATAATATATACACTGGTTTAACTTGTTTTCAGCATTAACTGAAATTGGTAGTTTGATTGTAGCGTAGTCTAGCCCAGTGGTTCTCAAACTTTTAAACTCGCGACCCCCATTGTAAGATCGTCAAGAACTCGCGACCCCCCACTACCAAAGCATATACAAACAATAAAAATTGCTTTTTTAAGCTGTTCACAATATTTTAACTATATTTACTATAGATTACAGGGCTCGAAATTAACATTTTTGCTTGGTAACACTGGTGCTTCTAACTTTAAAAATGTAGGCGCACCAGCCAAAATTTAGTGGCTCCCACCAATTATCGCACTGTTACTACAAGTTTTATAAACAGATTTATTGCATTTGAAAATCAACACTAATCAAAACTAACAAGCAAAAAAATAAATATGCATGCGTGAGGAAAATATGTCTCAATGAAATCCCGTTATCACAAGAAAAGACATTTTTATAACATAATTGAGTGACCAAAAGATACACGGACGGATATCCCAAAAGATATCCCACAGACTTTACAGTGAATGCTAGTTATTTTCATAGCAGACTTGAAGCCAATGGAGGTCTTTTATCCACTCTTCAATAAGTATAGCTGGTGGATTAACATTCAGCACATGATCAGTAATCAGATGTGCCAATATTTGTAGCTTTAGGTGTTTCTAAGACAAAATCTGTCAGTGTTGTTTTCATTCTCTCGTCTTCAGCGCTTTACATTTTCGCGGTTGTAGCTCCTGTCATCTGAAGACAGGAGGCGTTGACTGAGTGATTGACAGCTGATTTAACCAATCATTCGTGTTCAGTTCTTAGCGCAGTGGGCCAATAAGAAGAGCGTGAAGGCGGGGCAAGCGTTGAAGGCTTTGTTTACTGTGGCAAGTTGACATGACAACAGTTTTAAACTGTTCCTGAGCGCTGCGTTCCAAGTACAAAGATGCATTCTGCCCGAATGTGTCCTAAATACTTTATGAATCAGTAATATCTTTTTAAAAATCTGAAAATATTAGCTTTCACTTGTAATACTGAAAAATATTTATTATAATCACTGAAAATTACACAATTTTTAAATAACTCTCGCGACCCCTTGAAATTATTCTGCGACCCCCAGTTTGGGAACCACTGGTCTAGCCTATAGTGGAGTAATCTTGTTTAGGCAATCAATTGGAATTTTACATTTTAAAGGTCAAATATTTATTGCTGAATTACAAGTTCGGTTTTCAACTGGCCTCGTGAAAAAGAGAATGATTTCGTACTCTCAGGGCCGGCGCATTCAGAGGCAACCTAGGGCGGTAAAATAGTCAGGGTTGCGTCCTCTCTGATATTAATTATTATTATTATTATTATTATTATTATTATTATTATTAATACTAATTAAAGCAACAAGGAGTAATAATTTCATTTAAATCTGCATAAAGTATTAAATAAATATTTAATAACTAAGTATCCCAGATAGCAAACCGATGTTGATTCAACGTCGAATATTGGTTATAATAGTCAGTATCAGTCGTTGATCAAATTTCAACATTGAACCAACGTTCATTATTTGGTCGGTACATCGGAAGGATTTTACGTTGAAAAAAAGATATTGATTCAACGTCGAAATTTCGACATTGAATCAACGTTCAAATCGAAAACAGGATCCGACATTTAATTGTTTCATAAACAGATGCCGTTTGCATCAGTGTAAGTAGAGAAATACAACAGCGAGTGCCCTTAATCTTGCCTTATACTATGTATTTTAAGCTGTTTGGGGAAGACAAATATGCAAGCTTGTTGCTATTTGTACAGGCTAGCATGTCAAGAATTTAATTTCACTTTATTTTGTTTTACTTTAATTGTTTAATTATCTTGTTTTCCTTCGGAATATTATTCAAGTTTCTTAATCCCGTGATATAGCCTATGGCAGTAGGACTGTTTACATTTATTTTGCAATAAAAATGCATTTTGGTATTTGATAAGTACATCCGTGGTGTAGACTAAACTGGATATTTGAAATTCATTTTAATCAGTTAATGTGATCTCTTCCCCTATGGTTTAGGCCTAATAGATGTTTACCAGTAATGTTTTACAACGACAATCACTATATTATTACAAAAATAACTGCACACACAAACTGAATAGATTTCTACTCATTAATACCGGCACATATTTATCAGCATACATATAAAATATGCAAGATGATTCATTAGATATTTTTAAGTAGTTCTAAATAATTTAGGCTGAATTTAAACTATAAGTTGAAAATTACTAGGCTACATTTAATTTGTTTTAATTCAACCCATATAAATTGTTTGTAACTTTGCAGAAATATTTTTTAGTATACATTTTATCAGATATAGGCCAGCATTTGTAACTAAAAACTAGTATAAGCAAAATTGAATTACAACAATTAATTTTATGTGTGAACGGTTACAATTGACATTTCTTTCATATTAGGCTATTTCTCGAACCAGAAATTATTTAAAGAGCTTATTTTTATCCTGCGTGTCTAAAACGTGACAATTTCTATTAGAAAATAATAAACACTTTAAGTTCATTTGTTTGGTAAATCAAATTTGCCATATTTAAAACGGCTTGTATTATACAGTACATTTAAAAGGTGTACATAAAATGTTTTATTGTATATTTATAGCTTTCTGTTGAAAAATGTAATTGCTTTAGCAGCAACTTTTATCGTGCCAAAATATGGATAATTGCAACATGTTCCCACATTACCACATTAATTTAAATGTTTGACAACATTACAACATGAAAATGTAATATTTTATGGTTAAAAATATTTAATGGGTAAATAAAGAATTCATTTCAGTATTTCTTCAAGAAATAGCGTTTAGGCTACTTTTGTCAAACCTTAGACACATACACAGCATGCAAATGACAATATATTTCAACATTCATTTAGACACATTAACAACTTAGTCAAAAAAAAAAAAACAATTTTGTAGAATAACCCAATAAACACCTTCTCTCTCTCTCTCTCTCTCACACACACACACACACACACACACGCACACACACACACACACACACACAAACATAATTCAACAAAACAGTTTAATAGGTTTAAGCACGTTTTAATAAGTGTTATGACTCTCCTGTTGCGGTCAGATGCATAAAAAGCATTGTGTTCAGTTAAACAGACAAAATGTTGCCATCCATTAACAATTTGACTTATTTATTTGGCATCTTTATATTCTTGTTTGTTACATGTTGTTGTTCAACAAATGACATTTGATTATAAATTGCAGTAATATTTAATGGAAATTCTTTGGCAGTTGGCTTTACATTGTTCCGCCATAAGATAGCGACAGAGATCAATATAAATAATCAGTTCTTAATGGTGCACACATTTTTCCTCAATGGATATTTAAATCTACAGCTAAACAAAATCATCACAAAACAGGTAAATCTCACCAAGTCCATCTATCTCTTTTATATTTTTATTGTTTTAATAATAATATAGTAATGTAGTGGTGTTTGCTCTGATTTTTGCCAATTCTGTTTGTCCAGTTCTAGTTATCTAAACTCTGTAGCTTTGATGTCTTCTGTGGTGTTCACAAGTTAGGCTGGATCCAGACTGGAACTGGTACAATTTCTAGAATCCTTGAAATGAACCTCCCAGGATAGAAACAGGAAAGCATAAGTACACAAATTAACATAGATTCCATTTATATATTTTTTTCAGACAAAAGATGTTTTTTTTACTATTTATTATTAGTTATAACTGTAGAACAAAAGTAAGGACAAAAATGTATTTTAATGAAGATTTGAACTTAAGAGTCTTTGATACATTCATTCTGCCATTGCAACTGTATATATTCCCAAATCATGTTTAACAATACTGTATATTTTTCCAAAGTATTTTCTATAATATTCTTTCTTCAGGAGAAAGTCTTTTGTTTAATTTTAGCTAGAATAAAAGCAGTTAATTTTTTTAACCATTTCAAGGTCAACATTATTTAATAATATTTTTATTAAGCAATATTTTTGATTGTCTACAAAACCATCTATCATTATACAATAATTTGTCTAATTACCCTCAATGTCACTTTAAGCAGAATACTAGTATCTTGAAAAATATATAGTCAAATATTATTTACTGTCATCATGGCAAAGATAATATAAATCAGTTAAATTAATTAAATTAAAACAGAAATTGAGGAAAAAATTAAACAGGGTGGCAAATAATTCAGGGGGCTAATAATTCTGACTTCAACTGTATATGCATGTATGTATGTATGCATATATAAAATCCATCATTCCAAGGAACATTCAAACAGGGTCGCAAACTTGTATGCTTGCAACTATACCTCTAGAGCTGTCGTCAGAAACAAAGTTCCTAACTGTGCTCTATTCCCACTTATTCCCCCTATGCCCTATTCATTTTCATTTAGAACATTCTAACATTTAATCTTGGAATGATTTTAAAAAATGCATTAAGGTTATCTCTCTTAGGTGTAATTTGCTTTCAAAGTATTCGTACAGTTCAGTTTTACCGATCTTCATGTTTATAATTGTGCTCCCTTTACAGTGCACTTCACAGTTATGCCTCATGACGAAAGCTATAGGTGACATATTATTTAAAAAGCTGAATTTATGTTACGTCTCCAAAGCTTGTGAAACCAAAAAAACAAAAACAAAAAAAAAAAAACAGCATACGTAATTATTTTCATTTATAGTGGGTTATTTATTAAGTATCTGTACTGTATAAGACATGGGCCTGTGGGTCAGAACATTTTTGCAGTGGTTTGCATGTGTCAAATTGTAAAAGTAGACTTTTCCAAAAAAAAAAAAATTCATAAGCAATATCCTTGTCACGGATTGGCCAGGCTCTTCCACCAGCATCACGCAAAGATCACCATCACCTGAGTATTAACCACACACAGCTGCACCCAATCGCTTATAGTCACTATATAAGCACACACCTCACTTCACTCAGTGTCCGGTCTCGTTCCTACGAAGCGGACTCTGAGTGAACACCTCCTGGTAATCACTAGCATTTCAAATCTCAGTATATTGTACTCATCTGCTCTCTGTCTCTCCTAGTTTGTCCAGTGTTCCCGGTGTCCTGTCTGCCTTGTGTTTGTCATCAGTCTGTCTTCCCCGCAAGCCCTCTGGTGTGTGCATTCGGTCTCCCTCAGTATCAGTCATCCAGCCTGCCACCAAGGATCATCCGCACAACCGGACTACACTCACTTCTCCTCCGTTCTCCTTATGTGCTCATGTGTTGAAAATAAACATTGTTAATAATTCACTCACCTTCCTTGTCCGTCTGCTTCCCATAACAGAAGACCGGACCACTACAATCAACAGCATGAGCACTCACGATCCCATTCAAGAGTTGGTGGACTCACTGAAGAGAGTGTTATTGTCATCTACTCCACTTCCCGAAGCACCACCAGCACCGAGCACTTCTTCACCGTCCACCCACTCATCCAGTCCCATGGCTCGACCAGCACCCTACTCTGGCGGGGCGGAGGAGTGCAATGGATTTCTTTTGCAATGTTCTCTCATATTCACCATGCAACCTGAGTTATATCCCACAGATCGGTCCAAAATCGCATTCATCATCTCCCTTCTCTCTGGATCGGCTCTTCGGTGGGCAGAAACCATTTGGCAACAGTCTGGGCCGGTAACCAGCTCCATTCAAGCTTTCACCAAGTACTTTAAGGAGGTTTTTGGTCGCGCAGATGCAGAAGTAGCAGCTGGAGAACAGTTATACCATCTCAAACAGGGAGCCATGTCCACTCAGGATTATGCGCTCCGGTTCCGTACTCTGGCTGCTGCTAGCGGATGGAATGAGCGATCTCTCCTCACCACCTACCGGCTCGGACTGGAGCCCAGCCTCCGACTACAGCTAGCAGCCCTCGACGATACCTTGGGGTTGGAGAAATTCATCCAACTATCCCTCCGCTGTTCCGATCGTCTGAGGGTATACCAGCACGATCTTCCACCTGTTCCCCAAGCACTCCTCCGTTCGCCAGAGCCAGCAGTCCCTCCAGAACCTGAACCAATGATCGTGGAATCTGGTAGACTCACCATCACTGAGCGACAGAGGAGGCTGACCCGGGGTCTATGTATGTACTGTGGTGCCGAAGGACATGTCAGGCTGGACTGTCCCATTCGTCCAGCACGTCCTATTGGTGAGTGTATTCAGTTTCCCATTGAAAAAATGCATCCTCTCACCACCAATGTCCAGTTAACTACCCCTTCTATATCTGTTTCAGTCACGGCCCTCATCGACTCCGGGTCAGCTGGAAATTTCATCTCGTACGCCCTCTGTCGCCAGCTCCATCTTAACACCGAAGCCTCGACGCACGTCTACCAGATCCAACCCATAACCAACGCAATCCATTCCCAGGCACGTATCCATCGCAAATGTGAGCCTATCTATCTCCAAGTGGGATTGCTCCACAAGGAGGAGATCCAATTTCTGGTTCTGGAGGGTGCATCCATGGACATCATTTTAGGGCGCCCGTGGCTGGTGAAGCACGATCCCATCCTCTCTTGGGGCACAGGAGAAATAAAGAAATGGGGTGAAGACTGCAAAACCAGATGTTTTCCCGAACTACCTGTTCAACTTCAGAAACCACTTACCATCTATGTCACGTCTGTCGAAAGCCCAGTCAATAAACGATCCATTCAAATCCCGAAGATCTACTCCGCATTTGAAGACGTTTTTTTGCCCCAAGAGAGCTTCCCAGCTACCTCCACATCGGCCATGGGACTGCGCCATAGACCTGCTGCCAGACGCTCCTATGCCCAAAGGTAGGATCTACCCGTTGTCCCTTCCGGAAAATAAGGCCATGAGGAGTATATCAGGAAGCACTGAGTCAGGGGTATATCCGCCAGTCCACGTCACCCGCTGCCTCAAGCTTTTTCTTTGTGGCCAAGAAGGATGGAGGGCTGCGTCCTTGCATCGATTACCGAGTTCTGAATCAAGGAACAATTAAGTTCCGGTATCCCCTTCCTCTCGTCCCTGCGGCCCTGGAACAACTACGATCCGCCAAGATTTTCACGAAGTTGGACCTCCGCAGCGCCTACAATCTGGTCAGAATACGTGAGGGGGACGAATGGAAGACGGCGTTTGTGACCCCTACAGGACACTACGAATACCTGGTCATGCCCTATGGTCTGGTCAACGCCCCCTCCGTATTCCAGAACTTCATTCACGAAGTCCTCCGGGAGTTCCTCCATATCTCCGTCATAGTCTATATTGATGACATCCTGATTTACTCCCGGAGTGAGGCCGAACACCGCCACCACGTTGCGGAGGTCCTACAAACCCTCAGAGACCATCAATTGTACCTCAAGGCTGAAAAATGCTCCTTCCACCTACCGTCTGTTCAGTTCTTGGGGTACATTATTGATCAGAAAGGGGTTCGCATGGACGAGGGGAAGGTGACTGCCGTTGTCTCCTGGCCAAAACCAACAACCATTAAAGAACTCCAGCGATTTCTAGGATTTGCCAATTTCTATAGACGATTCATCCACAACTACAGTCTCATTACCGCTCCGCTGACCAACCTACTCAAAAACCACCCCAAGAAACTCTCCTGGCCTCCCGAAGCCGATGCAGCCTTCCAAACCCTCAAACAATCCTTCACTCAAGCTCCACTCCTGACTCACCCCGATCCTGAAATCCCGTTCGTGGTCGAGGTAGATGCCTCGACAACTGGAGTGGGAGCCATCCTGTCTCAACATCAAGGTACACCATCATTACTCCATCCATGCGCCTATTTCTCGAGGAAGCTCAGCCCGGCGGAGAGAAACTATGACATCGGAAACCGAGAGATATTGGCTATCAAGCTTGCCCTGGAAGAATGGCGACACTGGCTGGAGGGAGCCAAACATCCTTTCCAGGTGATTACAGACCATAAGAATCTCCAGTACCTCAAGGAAGCCAAAAGACTCTGTCCTCGTCAGGCCCGATGGTCCCTGTTCTTCTCCCGATTCCAATTCTCCATATCTTACCGACCTGGGTCAAAGAACATCCGAGCGGACGCACTTTCCCGTATATATGATCAGCCGGAAATCATGGAGACCCCAGCCAGAATCCTCCCAGAACAGATCACGGTCTGTCCAATCACCTGGTCCGCTCCTACAGTCATCGCCACTCCCGAATCCAGGACTCCGCCGGGCTGTCCCCCCAATCGTCGCTTCATTCCTGAAAACCAACGGGTAGATCTGATTCATTCCACCCATACATCTTTGGGCACAGGGCATCCCGGGACCAACAACACCCTCTCGTTGCTATCCCAACGCTTTTGGTGGCCGCACATGGCGAGGGATGTGAGGAGATACGTTCAAGGCTGTAGAGAGTGCGCTATGTCAAAGAGTCCTCGCCATCTACCTGCAGGTAAACTCCATCCCTTGCCCATCCCAAACCGCCCCTGGTCACACCTAGGAGTTGACTTCATGACAGATCTACCATCATCTGAAGGTAATACCTGCATTTTAGTCATTGTCGACCGTTTTTCCAAATTCTGCCGTCTGATTCCCTTGAAGGGTCTGCCCACAGCCCTAGAAACCGCCGAAACCCTATTCAACCATGTCTTCCGATGCTTTGGGTTACCTGAAGACATAGTCTCGGACCGAGGACCCCAGTTCATCTCCAGACTATGGAAAGCCTTCTTCAGACTCCTAGGTGTGACCGTCAGCCTCTCGTCTGGCTATCATCCACAGACCAACGGCCAGACAGAGAGGAAGATCCAAGAAGTGGGGCGGTTCCTCAGAACATTCTGTCACGGTCATCAAAACTCCTGGAGCCAGTTTCTGGGCTGGGCGGAATACGCCCAGAATTCCCTGCGGCAACCTACCACCGGACTTACGCCATTCCAGTGTATTCTGGGCTTCCAACCTCCACTATTTCCCTGGGATGGCGAACCTTCTGATGTCCCCGCAGTGGATTACTGGTTCCGGGAGAGCGAGAGGGTCTGGGACGAGGCTCATCACCATCTCCAGAGGGCAGTTCGCAGAGCCAAGGAGGTCTCCGACAAGAGGAGGATCCCAGGTCCAAGCTATGCGCCGGGGCAGAAAGTTTGGCTCTCCACCAGAGACATCCGCTTGCGACTGCCCTCCCGAAAACTTAGTCCCAGATTTGTTGGTCCCTTCACCATCCTGGAGCAGGTCAACCCCGTCACGTTTAAATTACAGTTACCACCACAATATAGGATCCACCCCACATTCCACATTTCACTCCTCAAACCCTTTCACGACCCTTTGATTCCCTCCACAGAGCCTGGCCATGAAGAGGAACCTCCTCCCCCACTGATGTCGGAAGTCGGATCCATCTACAAGATCAAGGACCTTCTACGGTCCCGACGTCGTGGTGGTCAGCTGGAATATCTTGTCGACTGGGAGGGATACGGTCCGGAGGAGAGATCTTGGGTCCCCAGATCAGATATATTAGATCCTGCACTTATGGAAGAGTTCCACTCCAATCACCCCGAGTTTCCAGCACCTCGTGGACGTGGTAGACCACCACGGCGTCGGAGGTATAGGCCCTCAGGAGCGGGCCCTGGGGAGGGGGGTAATGTCACGGATTGGCCAGGCTCTTCCACCAGCATCACGCAAAGATCACCATCACCTGAGTATTAACCACACACAGCTGCACCCAATCGCTTATAGTCACTATATAAGCACACACCTCACTTCACTCAGTGTCCGGTCTCGTTCCTACGAAGCGGACTCTGAGTGAACACCTCCTGGTAATCACTAGCATTTCAAATCTCAGTATATTGTACTCATCTGCTCTCTGTCTCTCCTAGTTTGTCCAGTGTTCCCGGTGTCCTGTCTGCCTTGTGTTTGTCATCAGTCTGTCTTCCCCGCAAGCCCTCTGGTGTGTGCATTCGGTCTCCCTCAGTATCAGTCATCCAGCCTGCCACCAAGGATCATCCGCACAACCGGACTACACTCACTTCTCCTCCGTTCTCCTTATGTGCTCATGTGTTGAAAATAAACATTGTTAATAATTCACTCACCTTCCTTGTCCGTCTGCTTCCCATAACAATCCTACTTAATCATCATCATCATTATTATTATTAATATTAATGTAGGATTTTTTAAAATTTCCTAATAATCCTATACGTGCCATTTACATATTTTTCAATTAATATGGAAAGCAAGTGGATGTTTTTACCAAAACTAAAATTGAATTTTTAATAGGTTTTGTGTAAAACAATATAATTTGCACAAAGAAATTATGGGGTTCTTCTCTGAAGAAGTTGATTATGCCTGTTTAGAGCGTCATTATGGACGTTTTACGCTACAACTAACATGGTTTAGACGATGGATCTGTGACAGAGAAACTGCGGGTTTTGGGGAAACACTCGTGACTACATCGTTCTTTTCCCAAACAATGCATTGTACTATGATTGTGCAGCTGCAAGTTATGTCGTTGTTTGTTTTTTCCTTGTTTGTCGTTGCACCCCAGATCTGTTAATCAAATGTTTGTAAATATTTTATACAGTAACACAACTTTTTTTATGGATTGTTGTCAAAATGCAATCCAATACATTTTAAACCCATGGCAAGAAAAAAATAAATAAATAAAAAAAGACAAATAAAGAAACATTTAAAACTTATTTTAATAGTTTTAATATTTTGATGCTTTTTTATTTCATTACAAAAGGTCTGAGAGAAAAGATTTACTATGTTATTAGTATTTTGTATTCACTTATCTACAATTAAAAATAGTGACAATGTGGCATAATTCTGTTAAATGCTTAGTTTCTGTTACTGGTAAATATAAATACTTAGATGATCAATACTAGCTTTGCTACTGCCTGATACGATTTCGTTATCTAACATATCTGTCTGTAAGGTAACATTGGTCTCACACTGAGAACCTGCTCTGTTCTCCTCACATTACAACACAATTACTCTTCTCTAACTGCTGTTCTGTCTGTTGGTCTGTCCACAGGCTCATAATTGTATGGCTGTGGTGCATCGTTTGTGTGAATGTCTCAGAATATCTTATTTTGGCATCCAAACGTGCACGGCGATAAGTTGTCTTCATACTGTTTATATGTGCGATCTTCTTAGTTCAACGTCACTTACAATCTGGTGATTTTTCACATGCGGAAGAACATTTATGTGACTAAAAACGACTAAAGATGGCTTAATAATAAACTTTAACGTGTATTTTAAAGAAAATCTAGTTCCTACTTTACTCTCATGCACATTGACTCACTGGGGTGTCTAACCTACAATAGGCATGTGCTGTTTATGAACTAGCTTTAAAAACAACATACGAGTCACATGAGTTCATATGTGAATATCAGCTACCTTAGTTAGTTGTTAGTTCATTGTTTGCTAATGTAATAAAATTTTCAACTACTCTTGAACTCCTGTTTAAACTGTTTATTTTGATGGAAACGGAACACATTTCTACTGCTTTTCAGTGTAAAGATCAACCATTACATTTAAACACAAGAGTTCCTGAATAATTAGAAATGAGTTCATGATAATGTGCCCCAAGTAAAATCATCCTGACAAAGAAAACAAGTTTATGTTAGTTACATTTAGCTAATGTAAAAACAAACATGAACTAACAAGTAATTAAACTAGATTTATTGTATCTAGATCTATTGGCATTTACTGTTAATAGATCATGGTAAGAAATTATGCTATTTGCACTTAATGTAAATAGCCATTGCCATTTTCTTATTCTGTTGGCTGATATTTGCCAAATAAACGTTTTTCCCATGGCATACTATAAAAATAAATAGCCTATTAGTTCATTAACATACATTCTGCTTTTCTCCTGCTATATTATAAAAGTAATAAGTATTAAACTTTTATTGTCTCAATTGCAGGTGTCTTTTGGTTGGGTTGCTTTTTTCAAAATGAATGAAATTGGTGCCCCATTCAGGGTATATATAGGCAGAACTGTATAAACCCAGATTTAAAAAAAACAAGGATTTTTAAACACTTTTTCCAGTACCTATTTTTTATTTTCAAGACTGACATGCAGCGTACTGAACACCTGAAATGTATTCTCAGCAATGCACTTTAAATTCAATAAGAACTCTCCAATTTATTCAAATAAAATACATTAGTAATGTAGTAATTAATAATATATTCATAAATAAAAATATAATAAACCTACAATAAATGTGCTTGTAAAATAAAAAATTAAAATATGTATTTGTTTATGTTCTCTCAAAGATGGAAAGAGAACTGAAAATTTGTACCCAAGTAAAAATACTACTACATTGGTAAAATATTACTAGTAACTAATACTAACATTAAGTGTACAAGTAAAAGTAAAAAAGTACTCTTTAAAAAAAAAAATACTCAAAATAAGCAATTAGTTAGTTTAATAAAAAACAGATTTTCTTTAAGGCCCTTTTCAACTGTAAACTTTATAGAATGGTTCAGGTGTTTAATCACAAGGATAGATATATGGGAATGGAAGTGTGGTGGCTTTTTCCTTCACCATAATTAAATTTTCAATACCACTGGCAGAACTATAAGGCCATAGATATATTTGATGTCCATTTTATTAAACAATATTTTCTACTTTGAAATGTTTAATTAAAGTATATGAAGAAAAGATTGAAATTGTCTTTTATTTACACATTTTACACTATTTTACTTATTTGCTCACTGCTTTGCAATATGGCAAATTTGTTGAATATATAGCTTTACAGCACATGTAAATTTTGTTTTACACTTGATTTTAAACTAAAATGATTTTACAAATAAGTACACTGTCAGTTATGAAATAACAAAACAAATGACTTCTGTATTTGAAATATGACAACACAAAAATTTTTGAAGCAGTGTTTTAAGAGCCTTGTTGTTTACTTGCAACATTTGCAGAAATGATTGAATGCACAATACCTGCATTACCTCGTCAAAATTCAAATTGTATTTAGAAGAGAGTGACCGACAGGAAGCGAGTCAGTTGCTGTTAGACAAAAAAAATTCTGAGATGTGATTCGGTCAGAATGGCCGGAATAAGAAAACAATAACAGACATCTTTATGGTAAAAACATTTGAAAAGCATTATGCCAATCAATCATTTGTTTTTAATTTTTTTTAATCCAAAAAACCTGACAAGTGGACAAATCTAAGCTTGTTTTAAAAAAAACAAATATACACATGCATATAATAAATAATACTACTAATAATAATAACATTAACATTATTCAAAAGCAAGTTGTGAATAAACTGAAAAAGCCCCCGAAACACCCATGAGTCCACAAAGTGGAGCAAATGGATTTACTATTTAAACAACATGGTGGAAAACGGCAAAACTAGTGTTGCACTGGTCTAAAAATAGAAACACGTCTTGCTTCTTATTGGGCTGAGTGTATGATAGGGCCCATTGTATTACATCTAATAAACAAAACAGTTTTTATTAACATCAAATTTGCTTTAAAAAATGATGTCTTTAATTTTTTTTGTGTGTTTTTCAATTTTCATTATGTAAATGTAATTAGCTCATTCTGTTATTATGAACATATGGTTGACAGACCTACCTAGTGGTTAATCCTCCATTCATGCAGAATCAAGGCCAAATATAAAACAAGCATCTTATTAAACTTATGGAACAGGCAATAAATATGCTGATGATTCAGTCTTTGTGAGCCTCTTTTATGGCGAAAAGAGAAACATGGCCATTCTTGGATTTTGTGCTTAAGATGCTTAAGATGTTTTACTCTGCTTTTATTGAAAGTATATTGACTTGTTTGCAGTATTTGCTGGTATGGTAATGCTACTGAGACTCAAGAAAAGTGTTTAAGGAAAATAGTCACCACTTCTAGTAAACTGGTGGGCATTACATTACCAAGCATGGAATACATTTACAAAGATGGAGTGGTCATAAAGGCAATCAGTATTGTGGCTGATTCAATGCACCCATTTAGTTCCTTATTTGACTATTTGCCATCTGAGCAGAGATACTGTCTCCCTGTGGTGTCAAAAACAGGGCAATAAGACAAATAACTTTAACAAGTAGTTTTAAGTCAGCTGGACTGCTTATTGTGTTTTATTCTATTTATTTATTTTATATACTGTTAATTGTGAACATGTTGTCTTTGGCATGTTGTTTGGTGTGATGCCTGCTAAATAATTCTGCAAATCAAAAACAACTAAACAAATATACAAACTAGACAAATAACCCTACCTACCTACTATCTAACAGCATAAGCGATGATTTTCGCCTGCACCTTGTAGTACACTCCTTTTTGAGAGCCATCTTGAAAACCTGAGTGAATCCAAGTAGACAGACAAACAGCTTATGGAAAATTCAAATTCTACATAAGCTCATATGCGAGGGCCACAAAGATGAAACACTGCCTTCATTCTGGTTGAAGAAAACGGATGTACCTCTAACTACAAAACAAAATGATAAAACAGGTGAGATATTACATATTAATAATAAAAATGCCAGTTATCATCATCATCACCATCACTATTATTATACATTTAAAAAACAAAAAGAACATATTTACATGAAATCACACATTTTCGAAGGTTAATCATCATTAATTAATCCATCACAATCTGTTCTTTCCTTTCCCAATGTATGA